>NC_140995.1:200747501-200945975 GCF_052327205.1 Somniosus microcephalus | reverse complement strand
CGCGGATCAGCGCCTCCGGGCCGGCCGATGCGCAGGCTAGCGCGTTGAGTCCCGGCCGGACTCACCTTAGCTGCGGTTGACGCGCCTCCCGAGCTGGTTTCAAGACGGCCGGCGGGCCCCGTTGCCGGGGTAACCCTTCCCGCTCGCCAAGCCCCTGCCGAGAGCCGCAGCGGGCCCCCGTTGCCGGGGTAACCCTGCCCGCTCACCAAGCCCCTCCCGAGAGCCGCAGCGGGCCCCGTTGCCGGGGTAACCCTTCCCGCTGTCCAAGCCCCGCCCGAGATCCGCACTCCCGAGAGCCCCGCCCCCCCGCCCGAGCCGAGCGGGGAACAGAGTGACCTGGTGACTATGGGTCCGGCTCTGGGGCGGGGCTGTTGACGCCGCGGGGAAGTTTTGTGCGCGGCGGCTCCCGGCACGGCCCGCAACTCAAGGCCCAGGCTTCCCGGGCTGCTAGGCCGCGCCCGGCGCCGGCACAGCCGCTCGAAACGGCCGTCAAAGTAGGCGAGCCTCCAGGCGAAGGGCAGGGGATCACTTCATTTCCTCCTGTTGCTAAACACAATTTAAAACTCAAATAAATTGTTATTTAATTCCCTAACACATAATTCAAATATTTACCTTAGTTCCCTAACACACAGAAAGTGTGGGGAAAAAATCGTGAAAAATCAAGATGGCGGCCACTCACCTCGGTTCAGAACGATAAGGTCCGCCCACACACGCACTGATTGGTCGACTGTCAGGTCACCGAAGCGTAGGATTGGTCAATCGTCAAGTCACTCAACACTCAACTGTAGGATGGCACGCGCCAGGAACCCGCCGTACGATTGGTCGACCTCGATGTCACACGGTCGCTAATGAGATGCTAATGAGCGGAATCTTGAACGTTTTTTGGATACCGCGGGCGCGATTTTTGTCCGGCCGAAACGTAAATACGCCTATGACCAGTCCGTAATTGCAAGCTTTCTTTTGACGCGACGCGCGCGTCGGTACGCTCTATAACTTTCAAACGTATAGAGAACGGACGGACAGACAGACAGACAGAAGAGCTGCTTTATTATATACTAGCTGAAGTGCCCGGCGGATCCGAGGCTTTTTCGAGGGAATGTTGTTGTTGGAAGAGAGAGAGAGAGCGACTGGGGGGAAGAGAGAGAGTGACTGGGGGGGAAGAGAGGGAGGGGGGGGAGGGCGGGGAGGGGAGGGCGGGGGGGGTATGGGGGGAAGGGAGGGCGGGGGGGGAAGGGAGGGGGGAAGGGAGGGGGGGAAGGGAGGGCGGGGGGGGAGGGGAGGAAGGGAGGGGGGTGGGGGGGGGAAGGGAGGGGCGAGGAAGGGAGGGGGTGGGGGGGGGGGAGGGCGGGGGGAAGGGAGGGGGGGAGGGGCGGGGGGGGCGGGGGGCCCCCCCCCCCGAGGGTCGCGGCCCCCCCCCCCCCCCGAGGTGAAGACCGCCGATTGCGCTCGCAGCAGGAGCTGAGACGCGGCGTCTCTCTCTGGCTCGGCCGGCCGACCCAGTTGCCAGGGTAACCGTGACGCTGACCAAGCCCCGCCCCCCGGGCCGAGCCAGAGAGAGAGAGACGCCATGTCTCAGCTGCTCCTGCTGCACGCGCGGCCCCCCCCCCCCTCGAGGGTCGCAGCCCCCCCCCCCCGGAGGGTCGCGGCCCCCCCCGAGGTGAAGACCGCCGATTGCGGCTGTGCGAGACGGCCGGCCGGGGTTGCCAGGGTAACGTTGATGCTCAGCAAGCCCTGGCCGAGCCAGAGAGAGACGCCGCGTCTCCGCTCCTGCTGCGCACGCACCCTAGCGGCGCTGGGCTGAGGCTCGGCCCTCCAGCCTGCGAGTGGGGCCGGGAGGTGCCTAGCTCGGGCGTGGGTGCGGAGGAGACGCCGAGGCTTCTAGGCCTACCTGGAAAAAACGGGGAAAGGTAGGAAAATTAATGAGATTAGATAAGTTAATTACTTTCTAAATCATTTTTTTCAAAAACAATATGTGTTTTAAAAGCAACGTTTTTTTTTAAGACGCAGAAAGCGGGAAAAAGAAAGGAAAAGTTTGGAATCAAGATGGCGGCGACGCACCTCGGTTCAGAACGATAAGGCCCGGCCACACACGCACCGATTGGCCCGGCGGCACACGCCAGCAACCCGGCGTACGATTGGTCGAGCTCGAGGTCACTCTTTCGCTAGGTATCAGTCTGGTGAATCTTCGCTGCACCCCCTCTATGGCAAGAACATCCTTCCTCAGATAAGGCGACCAAAACTGCACACAATACTCAAGGTGTGGTCTCACCAAGGCCCTGTACAAGTGCAGCAAGACATCCTTGCTCCTGTACTCGAATCCTCTCGCTATGAAGGCCAACATACCATTTGCCGCCTTAACCGCCTGCTGCACCTGCATGCTTACCTTCAGCGACTGGTGCACAAGGACACCCAGGTCTCCTTGCACTTTCCCTTTTCCCAATCTATTGCCGTTCAGATAGTAATCTGCCTTCCTGTTTTTGCCACCAAAGTGGATAACCTCGCATTTATCCACATTATATTGCATCTGCCATGCGTCTGCCCACACACCCAACCTGTCCAAATCATACCGGAATTTCTCTGCATCCTCCTCACAGCACACACGCCCACCCAGCTTTGTGTCGTTTGCAAACTTGGAGATATTACATCTAGTTCCCTTGTCTAGATCATTAATATATATTGTGAATAGGTGGGGTCCTAGCACCGATCCTTGCGGTACCCCACTAGTCACTGCCTGCCACTCGGAAAAAGACCCGTTTATTCCAACTCTTTGCTTCCTGTCTGCCAACCAGTTCTCTATCCAAGTCAGTACCTTGCCCCCAATCCCATGTGCTTTAACTTTGCACACTAATCTCTTATGCGGGACCTTATCGAAAGCCTTCTGAAAGTCCAAATACACCACATCCACTGGTTCTCCCTTATCTATTCTACCAGTTGCATCCTCAAAAAATTCCAGTAGATTAGACAAGCCTGATTTACCTTTTGTAAATCCATGTTGACTTTGTCCGATCCTGTCACTGTTTTCCAAGTGCTCTGCTATTACATCTTTAATAATGGACTCTAGCATTTTCCCCACTACCGATGTCAGGCTTACCGGTCGATAATTCCCCGTTTTCTCTCTACCACCTTTTTTGAATACTGGGGTAACATTAGCTACCTTCCAATCCATGGGAACTGTTCCAGAGTCTATAGAATTTTGGAACTACTAAACAAACTGCTAAAATATATAATGATGAAGTATAATATATATGTTATCCCAATGGAAGATGTCCTTCTGAGAGGTGCTAAGCCTCCAGTAATATATGTATTCATGTTACTACAGCAACAACTTGTATTTATATAGCACCTTTAACGTAGTAAACCGTCCCAAGGCGCTTCACGGGAGTGTTATAAGACAAAAATTTGACACTGAGCCACATAAGAAGAAATTAGGGCAGGTGACCAAAGCTTGGTCAAAGAGGTAGGTTTTAAGGAGCGTCTTAAAGGAGGAAAGAGAGGCAGAGAGGTTTAGGGATATGCTAATAATTTACTTATTAACAAAATCCTCTGACAAGTGTTCTAAACAGTATGTTGCTGTGGAGAAAACCACTTTACAACTTTCACTTTTTCATCGGTCAGTGGTAGGATGAATCCCACTGTCAATAGTCATGTGAAAAGAACTATATAAAAATCAATTCGCCACAATCCTGGAAATGTAGGAACACACTCCCTCTCCTGCAGAGGAATAGGATTGAACAAAAAGAGAAGTATATGTGCTACAGTAATACACTAAGTACCTGTACAGTAGGGAAGCCCGACTTTATCACAGCCTCTCTAAGGCAACCCCAGGAGGTTCTTATTGGTTGTAAGGCCTTTTACATTTTTTTAAATTCTTCTTTTGTTTCCCCTTCCCCTTTCTGTAAAAATGCTTCCTTCTCAAAGTCCAAATCCTCCCACTGGTCAGGATTATCTTGGAGGTTAAGGACAATGCCAGGCTATCCTTCTCAGTGACAAACCAACTCCTCAAACTCCTCTCCCATCACTGTCATTGAATCCCTTCAATCTGTTTCCACTCTGGTAAGTTACCAATAACATCCTTTGTGACTATGACCATGGTAGACTACCCCTCCTTGACCTCTGCACAGCATTCAACGTCGTCGGCATCTCCAACTCTCCTCTGTGGTCCACCTCCATTGCACTGCCCTGCATGGTTCCATTCCTACCTGTACCTGTAAGACAGAAAACATCACACCGCCTATGATGGCTTTTCCTCCCATGTCCACATGGTCACCGGGGTGCGTTTTACAGCTCCATCCTTGATGCCCTTTCCTTCATCTACATGCACCCCTTCAGCAGCATCACTTCTAAGCATGGGGTCAGCTTTCACATGTCTGCTGGTGTGATAACACCAAACTCCTTTTCTCTGCCTCTGCACGTGCCTCCTGCACTACCACTCTATTGTCTGACTGCTTAGCTGATATCACATCCTGGATGAGTAAGCACTTCCTTCAATTCAACATCCACAAGATTGAAGCCATCATGTTTGGCTTCTGCCTTAAATTTTACACCTTAGCACCTGACTCTCTCTCCTTTCACTTTGCCTACTTACTTAGGCTAAGTCCAACCATGCGGAACCTTGGTATCTTGTCTGACCCTCAGCTAAACATCAAACTACACATCCTAGCCACCCACAAGACTGCCTGTTTCAACCTCTGCAACATAAGCTGTCTTCACTCCATTGTCACCCCGCAGGGCTGAAACCCTTATTAAGCCTTTGTCACCTCCAGACTCCACCGCTCTCCTTTCCAGACTCCCAAATTCTCTGCCACGTGCATCCTGTCCCACACCCAGTCCTACAACCTGATCACCCGTACTCTCACCGACAACCCGATCACCCGTACTCTCACCTACAACCCGATCACCTGTACTCTCAGTCATACAACCCGATCAGCCCGATCATCCGTACTCTCACCTACAGCCCGATCACCCGTACTCTCACCTACAACCCGATCACCCGTACTCTCACCGACAACCCGATCACCCGTACTCTCACCTACAACCCGATCACCCGTACTCACCGACAACCCGATCACCCGTACTCTCACCTACAACCCGATCACCCGTACTCTCACCTACAGCCCGATCACCTGTACTCTCAGTCATACAACCCGATCACCCGTACTCTCACCTACAGCCCGATCACCCGTACTCTCACCGACAACCTGATCACCCGTACTCTCACCTACAGCCCGATCACCCGTACTCTCACCTACAGCCCGATCACCTGTACTCTGTCATTCAACCCGATCACCTGTACTCTCACCTACAACCCGATCACCCGTACTCTCACCTACAGCCCGATCACCCGTACTCTCACCTAGAGCCCGATCACCCGGACACTCACCTACAACCCGATCACCCGTACTCTCACCTACAACCCGATCACCCGTACTCTCACTTACAACCCGATCACCCGTACTCTCAGTCATACAACCCGATCACCCGTACTCTCACCTACAACCTGATCACCCGTACTCTCACCTACAACCCGATCACCCGTACTCTCACCTACAGCCCGATCACCCGTACTCTCACCTACAACCCGATCACCCGTACTCTCACCTACAACCCGATCACCCGTACTCTCACCTACAACCCGATCACCCGTACTCTCACCTACAACCCGATCACCCGTACTCTCACCTACAACCCGATCACCCGTACTCTCACCTACAACCCGATCACCCGTACTCTCACCTACAACCCGATCACCCGTACTCTCACCTACAACCCGATCACCCGTACTCTCACCTACAACCCGATCACCCGTACTCTCACCTACAACCCGATCACCCGTACTCTCACCTACAACCCGATCACCCGTACTCTCACCTACAACCCGATCACCCGTACTCTCACCGACAACCCGATCACCCGTACTCTCACCTACAACCCGATCACCCGTACTCTCACCTACAACCCGATCACCCGTACTCTCACCTACAACCCGATCACCCGTACTCTCACCTACAACCCGATCACCCGTACTCTCACCTACAACCCGATCACCCGTACTCTCACCTACAACCCGATCACCCGTACTCTCACCTACAACCCGATCACCCGTACTCTCACCTACAACCCGATCACCCGTACTCTCACCTACAGCCCGATCACCCGTACTCTCACCTACAGCCCGATCACCCGTACTCTCACCTACAGCCCGATCACCCGTACTCTCACCTACAACCCGATCACCCGTACTCTCACCTACAGCCCGATCACCCGTACTCTCACCAATCTCCATTGAAAGAAAAAAAGAACTTGTATCTATATAGCGCCTTTCACGACCCTAGGACACCCCAAGGTGCTTTACAGCCAATGCACTTTTGAGGTGTAGTCACTTATAATGTAGGAAACATTGACTCCTGATCCCTAACACATCAATTTCAATGTCCTTGTTCTCACCTACTAGTCCCTCTCTAATCTGCACCCTCCATCAGCCCTAGGTTCCACAGTATTCTTTCTGCTCTGCCGACTTTGGCATTATTTGCATCCACTTTCAGCCATAGCCTTTTCAATCCCACATTCTGGAAAAAACTCTCCCCAAAGTTCTCTAATTTCTTCCTATCTCCCCTCTTTCGGAAACCTCCTCAACCTACTACTTTAATCTTGCCTTCAGTCACTACACCTAACCCTTCTCCCCGCATAGGCTGGTGTCCAGTCCCTTCTGCCTCTGTGGAGCACTTTGGGATTATTATGCTGCAAGTGCAAGTTGGTGTTATTGTTGCAATAGTAGAAAACAGTGACTCATGGATTACATTTCCACGGGTATTTTTGGCTTCAGTACCTCACCCGTTTAGACGTTCTTCTCGTATGAGCGTAGACAGTGAGTAGGATATTCAACAATGGGGGTAACATCTACATATGTGCATTTTCCAGCTGGAGTCACCTGATGGTCGATAGAAGCAGGAATGCTGTCTGACTGTTCCTTCCCTGTCCTGGGAACAGAATTGTAGCAGCCGTCGTGCCATCCCAGCGGGATCAGCTAACTCGGCACGGGCAGCGATGGAACTTGAAATCCTCCTGCTCTGCTTGGCTCAGTACCACCTCTTGTGGGGCGTTTAACTATTCAGCTGTCAGGGTGGTCTCTACATCTGTAAATAAGGCTTCTAAAATCTGAAATAGCACTTCCAGTATCTGAAAACTAATTTTGGAGCTTTCCTCCCAAGAGTCCAAAATCCACTTCTAGGTTGTTAAGAAACGGAGTAGAACTTGCCTACCACGCACTAAATGGTTGTGGGGGTGTCCCCCAGCAAATAGCATGCAGGTCTGGCTGAAATATGCACCTTAAGGAACTCCAATACAATAAACCAGATTGATTATAATCAAGGTCAATCTCAAAAGAGTTCCTTCGGAGTCACTGCTTCTCCAGCGACTGGGCAAGTTCTTAGTCCCAATCTAAGATGTTCTGTTTGAACATTAAAACCTTCTAAGGAGTTTGAACTGGATGAGCATAGCCCTCAACACACCTGCCTCCATCTCATGCATTCAAAACTGTACCCCTAGGCCAGTGCACCTTCCCATTCTTACAGCCTTAAGTTCATTGTCTTACTGACTTTGTATAAACCTTATACTTTTCGAAACAAGGTATTTGCTTTCCTGTCGCACTAAAGAGGCATGGTTATCAACTGGTTAAATCCAGAAATATCTAAGGTACTGAAATTCTCTGGACATCTTTCTGCTTTAGCTCCGGTGTCCAAGTCAACTACAATTTTGTTCACAGGAAAGAGCTACAGCAAAATAAAGCTTGAATTCAATAATGAATACAACTGAGAAATCAATGAATGCTATTATCGTATTGTGGGAAAAAATAATTTGATAGCTTTATGTTTTCCTCTCCCCCTCACAGAGACAACAGTCAATATTGATAGGGTCAAAACAGAAATAAGCACCAAAGAAGATGATGTGGGCGGCTCCAGTCCAGACAGAGCTGCAGAGACCAGCAGTGTACAGGACGTAGCAAAACGAAAACAGTTACAGAATGGTTCTAGTGAGATGACTACAGAACACAAGAGTCCCGTCATCCTTAAAAGGAGACGAGTTATCTGTGAGGTAAATAGCGCCTGCACTCCAGTGCATTCTAACCGTGCAAAGATCTTTTAGCCTTTGTTTGGAATAATGCCTTGTCATTCTTTATTACAAAGAAACACACAGTTTAAATGTTACAGATCTATATGTAGTTATATTTTAATGTGCTTTAACTAGGGGCCACTGGGAGTTTGGTAGGGCTGTGCTTTGGAATACTGAAGTCCTGCAGTGATGCTATGGTAGAACGCAGGTTTGATTCCCCTCTTTGCGAAGTTCTTGATCTCAGTTGTGCTGCTGTCACTGAGTGTGGGCAAGTGCATCCCTACAGAATGGAACTGGACAACCCAGCTCTGATTTCCATGGGCCACGGTTGTGCACCTCTCGGCGGTAGGCTCAGAACAGCAATATCTGGACAGGTTGCTTCCCTGGTCCACAGGCCCACTGTCAGTGAGACATGGGGAAAATAGAGGGATTGCATTTTATTCAAAATAAATGCTAATACTCCCATACAGCATCAGTCCTTGTTTTAATTTTGTTCTCATCAAGGTGAGGAATGTTCATAGTGGGAAATGGAACTCTTCCCGGAAGGAGGCCATTCGGCCCATCGTGTCGGTGCTGGAAATAGTGTTTCTGACCTCATAGGTCAGGTATAGCAGAGTTAAGCTTCGACTACTCTGTCTGAACCTCAGAAGAGTACATGTTTGGTGATGTTATTTTAGAGAAGCTATTTGAGCGAGCTACAGTGTTCTTCCCCTCTGTGATTAGTGTAACTGGATTGTTATTCAATGGGATAGAAATTGGTACACATTGTGCCCTTTTTTCAGGTATAAAGCAGGCGCGAATCATACCAATTTAGTAGTGGCACAGCCTGCGGCCAATCTATTCAAACTATGCATTGAGTATCATTTAAAGAAAGTGAAAATATTTGCTATTGGTCTACTTTACAGAGATGGTCTAAAATCTATGTTAAGTTTTATGGAAAGCTGTTACATTTGCGGAGAGCTGTTACATTTGCGTATAGTCTCATTGCGCAATATTCACTAAAATTGTTTCACTTTGTATTTTAAGGACATGTTTGCAAGTCTGAAGGGCACAGACTCTGTAGTATCTTTCCAGAGAAACTATGAGGGTGCAAGCAAAGTCAAGGATGCTTTGTTGATGGAAAATGAAGACGCTCCTCAGGACAAGCCCTCATACAGGAAGCCACTATATAGCATCGCGCACAAAATATCAGACCGGCGAAACGTACAATCTGTGGACCAGCATGCGTCAGCTGAGGCTTCGGAGAGAGTTTACCTCAACAGTCTCTTACAACAGCGAAACCTCACTGACGCCCACAAGAATTACTCTTGCGCCTTGCCGGCCCATACTGCCGAGGGGGAGTCAACCCTCTACTCGTTGATCCATAAGATGTTTTTCACTCTCAACACTTTGAACTCTACGATGACCCAACTGCACAGCAAAATCGATTTGCTCTCGTTGGAGGTGAGCAGAATTAAAAAGCACGTGAACCCCGGTGAGTCGGTGGTGGAGTTCTTGCCACCAGCAGAGTACCAGCTCAACAACGCAGAACTGAAGCAGGTCCTAGATCAGAGCTCCTCTCCCGGAGACTTTGCCTGCCGGTTGCTTGTGCAGCTCTTCCCGGAACTCTTCACTGAAGACGAGGTCAGCAGGGGTTGCACTGCTTGTGGCTCCAGCTCTGAGAAGAAGCTGGACTCGCTCCACCTCCAGCTCATCAGAAACTACGTCGAGGTCTGTTATCCATCGGCCAGAAATGGCAACATCTGGCAGCAGGAATGCCTGCCACAGGTAAGCGACTTTTTCAACAGGTTTTGGGCACAGAGAGAAATGGAGAGCAGTCAGCAGAACATCAAGGTGATCAGCTTCTATGAGGCAGACCGGGCGGTGGAGCAGCCACAGCCTAACTGTTACATCGACGACAACACGCAAGATGAAGGACTGTCCTTGGATTCCTCCAGCAGTATGACCTCGGACTTGATTTTGGAACCCCAGGAGATAAACGAGTACTTGGATGAAGCTTCGTCACCTGGAGAATTTGCCATTTTGCTCGTCCACAGACTGTTTCCGGAGCTCTTTGACTTGAGAAGTTTGGCAGCACAATCCAGCTGTTACGGTTCGTCTGAAAAGCAGGCCCTTGACCCGCAAAGGCTGCAGATTGTCCGCAAATACACGGAAATCTACTTCCCCGATGTGCAAGAAGACGAGGTTTGGCTGCAGCAGGTCATCCACAAGATGGACGAAGAGCTAGCGAGCATTCATTCCGATGGAAGCGAGTGCGATATGTTCCGAAATGAAAGCCACTGTTCCTCGAATGTCTCCATGGTGGGAAGCAATGATAGCTTTGATTTCGATAAATCCACGCAGAAGCCCAAAACGATCTGGCTCATGCCAGTCGATTTTAACAGCCTCGTGATACCCCCTCCAGATTTTGAAGTAGCTTGCCCTGAGCACGTGCTCTGCAAACACCAGTTAAAAAACATTTACGAAAGCAGCCTGTCCATTGGGAACTTTGCCTCCCGGTTGTTGGTGAGGCTGTTTCCCGAGCTCTTCACGCCGGAGAACCTGAGGAAGCAGTACAACTGCAGTGGCTCCCTGGGCAAGAAGCAGCTGGACCCAGTCCGGATCAAACTCATCAGGCACTACGTGCAGCTGGTGTACCCCAGAGCCAAGTGTGACAAGGCGTGGAACCAAGAGTTCGTATCGAAGCTGGACGAAAGGTGCCGCCGCCGAGACACAGAGCAAAGGCGCGTTTATCAGCAGCAGAGAAAGAAAACCATCGTCGGCACCGAGAGCGAAGAGCCTACCACTTCAGCGGTGCAACCAGAGCAAGTCAGAAAGGAAGCGGTGCTGCTCGCACCAGAGCGAACCGACCGCTACAATAGGAACTTTTGCAAAGTGGCGCTCGATGAACTAACTGTCCCCGCCCTTGATTTCCCAGTCCCGAATAAGCACCTGCTGTCCACTAAAGAATTGAAGGAGATAGTGCAGGACAGTCTGTCGATTGGGAACTTTGCTGCCCGACTTCTCGTCAGGATCTTCCCAGAGCTATTTACTTCCGAAAATCTCAGGCTGCAGTACAACCATTCAGGCGCGTGCAACAAGAAGCAGCTGGATCCCGTCCGCTTAAGGCTCATTCGGCACTATGTAGAAGCGGTTTATCCTCGGGCCAGGAGCGATCAAGTCTGGCACCTCGAATGCATACCCAGCATTGATGAGAGGTGCCGGCGGCCAGACAGGAGGAAGTCCAAGATGATGGGCAAGTCCAAGGATAACAAAAGTGAAACGCTCACTTTGCCGCCATTAGAAATATTAAGTTAGGCTTTAAGGAGGTTTACCACAAAGTCGTGGCGAATATGTAAAGCTTACCACAGGCTCAGATAAGCTACAAATATTTTTTAAACTTAAAAGGAATCAAACGTGCCAGCTGAGAAAAGGGCACACCCTTGGAGTTCTCGCCTCTTATTTATTTCATGTGCAATTCATTGCTTTCCGATCCCTAACGACAAATGAATGAACTATTTGATAGCGTGCAGTCTTTGGACTGTTGCTGCCACTGGAGAAAAAAACTTAAATGTAAAGGAAATAAAATCTGCCCTGCTACTTTTTGTTTCTGTCACAAGGGGGAAAGATTTCCTCGGTGCCCTTCACTATGTGTAGTGAACTTGTAAACAAGGGCCGATTTTTAACCTGGGGTGGCGAACCTTTCAGCCCCCTGGAGCGTGAGGCCCGGGAGATTTTAACCTGATACTGACTCTTGCCCCAAGGCCAGCGGGAATGATGTCAAGACTGGTGAGGGGTGCGGTCTGGCCAACACTGGGGACTCATGGAAATGGTCCCCAGCGGGATAAATTAGGATTTGGGGCGGGGGGTGGTGGCGGTTTGACAAGTTTTCGGTCGTGGGGGTGGGGGGGAGGTGTATCCTGGGTTAGGGAGGCCCAAGGTATCACTGTGGGGCCAGGAGGAGTACTCTTTTTAAAGAGTTACGTACCTGGGCCTCCCATGGCTAGGATCCTTGCTGTCGCCAGCTTTTAGTGGCGGACCGGAGACTATGTGGGCATTAGACAGGCCGGAGGTTAAAATGGCGCTCCCGTCTCGATGACATCATAAGGACACGGCACCTCCATTTAAATTAGACCCCCATTCATCTGGGCCGGGCGGCCATCCCGTGCCTGAATTAAGGCAAGTAAAAATGGCGGGTGGTGGGAATGCATTGGGAAAATGGTGCAAATCCCCTGCCATCTTGACCCTCCACCCACACTATTTTTGCCGGGATGGGACGGGGTCGGGTGGGGGGGGTGGTAAAATAGGCCCTACAGTGCGTAAAATGAATATCGCACAACGTGGTCGGATGGGCTGTTGTTGAGTGTTTATTGCACTGACGTTTCATTTCCGAGGTCTGGCTTCAAATCCATGCCAGATCGATGAAAATGAAACTTCCCACGCCCCAGGAGCATGGGCAGGTGGGCCAGTGACCAGCTCTCAGGTCTCTGAGCTTTTTGCTACTGTTGCTGAAGGGGATGCACAAGAGCGGCCTGTGGTTGACTATCCCTGGGGAAGAAAACTGGCCTCCACACTGCAGCACCATCTGTGGAAAAACTGAGACCTGGAACTCGCGTAGCTTACCTCTCTGAGGCACAGCGTGTTAAGTGTTCAACACATCCAGAAATAAAAGCCTGTAGTTAATGTACTGAATGTGGAGTAGTGGTGCTGCTCCTCTGTCCTCATTGTGCGCAGGCTGAGGGAACAACAGCTGTTTACTCCCAGCACATGCCGTCTGTTATTGTGTTGCAGAAATATTTTTTTACCGGATCTTTCATAAGGGAACAGTTTTTGATGGTGAGGGGTGATGTGATGGAAGTATGTGCTTACCGAGTCTTGTTTGTGTGGCGACACCAGAGTAAGTGTGAAAAGCTGGTCTGGGAATGCTCGTTTCCGTGGAGATGACAGTGAGTATGGGAGGCTAGTCTGGCAATGCTCGTTTCCATGGAGACAACAGTATGAGAGGCTGGTCAAAGCTGCTCATTTCCATGGAGACGAGGAGAGGCCCGACCTTTTCCCCTACTGGAGTGTACAACTCAAAAGTTGTAGCTTTGCAAAGCAATTGCGAGTCTTCTGGAAGCTAAGGTGAGGTGAAATCATGCTGAAAACCATTTAAATATCCCACTCCTTTACCATTAGGTGTCAGAAACATGAGTACTGGAACTGGTCTCTCATGAACCATCCAGCTGATCACCAGTCGATGACACCTATGAGTTGCCTAACCGTTGTCACTGAAAAGCAATATCTAATGTAGGAAAAAGAATATTTTGAGAAAGAAACTGCTACCTGCTGAGATACTTGAATGTTTTCCAAGTTAACACTCGTTAGGTTTGTGGTAGTGGTTTTACTCAGAAGGAGTATTATAAACAATTAAAAACACAAACATTATATACCAAAGCGACGAGTGATACACCAACATCTGTGAGACTAGTTGGAAGGTTTTTATACTGAAAGAACTCTCGATTTTAGTGCTTTAAAAAAACTTGTAATCTGAATGAAATTGCATTTTTTTTAGTTTGTGCATTTGACTGCTGGACCCAGCCTGAGTTTTATAGTTTATTGTCACTTGAGACTTGGACATACTGTATCTTGTTTCAACATATTTGTGTATAAGTTAACTATAATCAACTCATGTAAATAATATGTTAAATAGATTTATTCCCTACATTAACAAAACCACTTGTATTGAAATGGACAAGTTTTATTTGTATGCTTTCTCTTGGAACTGTGAACATATTACTGCCAAAGTCCCTCATGGTTGTGTCAGTACAAAAGTACAACACATTCAACGTGACATTAAATTGAATGGCTTTCCTTTATAGAAAAGATTAAACTCGTGTAATGTTGATGACATTCTTTGAAATTTGTGTGATAGGCTACAATTTGTATTTTGCATTGTTTTAAGGTAAAACCTGGACATCAACCCAGCTTCTCACCATAATCCTTCAATCCCTTCTCCAGAAATGCATCCAGTTGTTTCTTGTACGCCTTTATATGCTGTGCTTCAGTGATCCTTCTTGGCAATTTAGTCCACAGCTCTTTATCACCCTTTGGGTTAAATATTACCATCTAACTTCCCTTCTCATTTTTAACTACCTAATTTTTAACTTGTGCGCCCTGGTGTTTGAACTTCAACATGGCGAAGAATTTGCCCAGATCAGTTTCGTCAGTTCCCTTATTAATCGTGAAAACTCCAATTAGGTCATCTCAAAGTTTCCACTTTTCCAAAAAAAAGAACCCAACTTTCCTCTTTGTTGTTGTCTCGGTACCTGCTCAAGGGCAGTAATATCCTTTGTATGATTATGTCTAATGAATCAGTCCCAAAGATCTTTTATGGCACATTGGCGGCTGGGAAGTGATTTTGTGGTATATAAAGGCTACTTAAAAGTGACTCTGAAACTGCAAAATAGATGTCCATAAGTGGGAACAAATTGCTCAAGATAAGAAAGCGCGGCGAAAAAACATCTATAAAGGCACCTCCTACTATGTGACCCATCGCATTGCTGATGCTGAATGCAAATGCCAACTGAGGACGTCTCACCTGAAAAATCAAGATCCCCAACCTGGTATATCCGGGATCCACTGTTCACTCTGTGGATACTTATTGCTAGCAAAAATCGGTCTCATCAGTCATCAAATATCTCACTGCAGAAAATGAAATGATATTCTGGCTGTGTTCTTCAATGTCGAAGGATGAACGAACGAATAATAATGATTATGTAAATTGCACTCCGGGTGGGATTTGGCTAATGCCTAGTTACTAATAATTTTAAACATACTCGTATTGAATTCCATCTGCCATCAACCGGTCCAGTTACTTGAAGGTTATCAGTTACCTCTGTACTGTCATTTCTTTGGTGAGGTAACAGAGGGTTGATGAGGGTAATGCGGTTGACATAGTGTACTTGGATTTCCAAAAGGCGTTTGACAAAGTGCCACATAATAGGCTTGCCAGCAAAGTTGAAGCCCATGGAATAAAAGGGACAGTGGCAGCATGGATACAAAATTGACTAAGTGACAGGAAACAGAGAGTAGTGGTGAACGGTTGTTTTTCGGACTGGAGGAAGGTATACAGTGGTGTTCCCCAGGGGTCGGTACTAGGACCACTGTTTTCTTGATATATATTAATGACTTGGATGAGGGTGTACAGGGCACAATTATAAAATTTGCAGATGACACAAAACTTGGAAGTATAGTGAACAGTGAGGAGGAGAGTGATAGACTTCAGCAAGACATAGACAGGCTGGTGAAGTGGGCAGACACGTGGTAGATGGAATTTAAGTTGTGAAGTGATACAATTTGGTAGAAAGAGGAGAGGACATATAAACTAAATGGTACAATCCTGAAGGGGGTGCACGAACAGAGAGACCTGGGGCTATGTGTGCACAAATCGTTACTTGACTAATCTACTGGAATTTTTTGAGGATGTAACTGGTAAAATAGATAAGGGAGAACCAGTGGATGTGGTGTATTTGGACTTTCAGAAGGCTTTCGATAAGGTCCCACATAAGAGATTAGCGTGCAAAATTAAGGCACATGGGATTGGGGGCAAGGTATTGACTTGGATAGAGAACTGGTTGGTGGACAGAAAGCAAAGAGTTGGAATAAACGGGTCGTTCTCCGAGTGGCAGGCAGTGACTAGTGGGGTACCGCAAGGATCGGTCCTAGGACCCCAGCTGTTCACAATATATATTAATGATCTGGACGAGGGAATTGGATGTAATATCTCCAAATTTGCAGATGACACAAAGCTAGGTGCGAGGGTAAACTGTGAGGGGGATGTCGTGAAATTCCAGTACGATTTGGACAGGTTGGGTGATTGGGCAGAAACATGGCAAATGCACTGTAATGTAGATAAATGTGAGGTTATCCACTTTGGTGGCAAAAACAGGAAGGCAGATTATTATTTGAATGGCAATAGATTGGAAGAAGGGGAAGTGCAAAGAGACCTGGGTGTTATTGTGCACCAGTCGCTGAAGGTAAGCATGCAGGTGCAGCAGGCGGTTAAGGCGGCAAATGGTATGTTGGCCTTCGTAGCAAGAGGGTTCGAGTACAGGGACAAGGATGTCTTGCTACAGTTGTACAGGGCCTTGGTGAGACTGCACCTTGAGTATTGTGTGCAGTTTTGGTCACCTTACCTGGGGAAGGACGTTCTTGCCATGGAGGGAGTGCAGCGAAGATTCACCAGGCTGATACCTGGGATGGCAGGAATGACGTATGAGGAGAGATTGTGTCGATTAGGCTTATACTCACTGGAGTTTAGAAGATTGAGAGGGGATCTCATCGAAACCTATAAAATTCTGTCAGGTCTGGACAGACTAGATGCAGGAAGGATGTTTTGGATGGCCGGGGAGTCCAGAACCAGGGGTCATAGTCTAAGGATAAGGGGTAAGCCATTTAGGACTGAAATGAGGAATTTCTTCACCCAGAGAGTGGTGAACCTGTGGAATTCTCTGCCACAGAGGGCAGTGGAGGCCAGTTCATTAAATATATTCAAGAAAGAGTTGGATATATTTCTTGAGGCTAAAGGGATCAAGGGATATGGGGAGAAGGCAGGGACAGGGTACTGAATTTGGATGATCAGCCATGATCTCATTGAATGGCGGAGCAGGCTCGAAGGGCCGAATGGCCTACTCCTGCTCCTATCTTCTATGTTTCTAAGGTGGCAGGGCAGGTTGAGAAAGCAGTTAAAAAGGCTTACGGGATCCTGGGCTTTGTAAATAGAGGCAGAGAGTACAAAAGTGTGGAAATTATGATGAACCTGTATTAAACACTGGTTTGACCCCAACTGGAGTACAGTGTCCAATTCTGGCACCACACTTTAGGAAGGGTGTGAAGGCCTTAGAGAAGGTGCAGTAAAGATTTACAAGAATGATTCCAGGAATGAGGGACTTCAGTTACGTTGATAGACTGGAGAAGCTGGGGTTGTTCTCCTTGGAGCAGAGAAGATTGAGAGGAGATTTGATAGAGGTGTTCAAAATCCTGAGGGGTCTGGACAGAGTAGATAGAGAGAAACTGTTCCCATTGGCAGAAGGGTCGAGAACTAGAGGACACAGATTTAAGGTGTTTGGCAAAAGAACCAAAGGCGACGTGAGAAAAAACTTTTTTACGTAGTGAGTGGTTAAGATCTGGAATGCACTGCCTGAAAGGGTGGTGGAGGCAGACTCAATCTTACTTATCTAATTCCCTTTTGAAAGATATCTGAAGGATAAAAAATTGCAGGGCTACAGGGAAAGGGTAGGGGAGTGGCACTAGCTGAGAGTTGGCACGAGCTCAGTGGGCTGAATGGCCGCCTTCCGTACTGTAACCATTCTATGATTCTATAAAATGTGACTAGAGGAGCCAGGTGCAGTTGAAGAGCAAGCACTGGCACAGGTGCAATGGCCTTTTTCTGTGCTGTAATTTCTATGATTCTCTGAGATTTAACAGGTAATGCCACACTCCCTACTGGGATTATCCCTCTAAATCCTTCTGAATCTGGTTGTATAGTTCCCCATTATTTGTGCTACCTCTCATTTCGATATCATGGAGATTTTGCACACACTACCTATTTTGTATTTCACGAGTGATTGATCCCAGGACCAGTTGCTAAGGTCTCTCACTCATAATTTCCTTCCAGACTGAGAAATTACTATTTATGGCTATCCTGCACATCCTGCTGTTAAGCCTATTTCCTTTCCCGTGCTGCGCCTCATTAATTACCAGTGTGAATAGCCTTCCAAAAATCTAGATTTCGAGAGCGCTCCTCAAATACTGAAAGACCCCTTGAGGCAATTTAAGGGACGGGGGAGGGGAAAAAAGAATGCGTGAAAAACAAAAGGCGAAGGTGAAAACCTAGTTGAAGAGGTGGGTCATTAGGAGGCTTTGGAGGCAGAGAGGCATGTGGAAAGGTGAAGGGGTTTGGGGAAAAGAGTTCCAGAAGGCAGGGGTGTAATGACTGCAAGAGTGCCTGCTGATAGTGGAGCAGAGGACGAGGACTAGGCCAGTGTCAGAGGAGTGGAGGGTGAGTTGGAATGTATGACCAAAGGAGATAGGTGAGGTGAGATCATGGAGGGATTTGAAAGCAAAAACAAAGGTCTTCAAGTCAATTCAGTGGGGCAAAGGGAACAAGTGGCGCTTGGCAATGAGATGGGACTGTGGGACTTTGTGTGGCTGAGGACAGGGCTGTGCCATTTTGGAACCATTTTAATTTCTGGAGATGAAGGCTGGCTTGGTGGGCTTCGAGGTAATAAAGGTATAGATTAGGGTTTCAGTGGGAGTAAATAACAGCTAGGAGTGGAGGTGGGCACTGTTGCAAAGGTGGACGAAAGGAGTCTTGGCAATGGAATAGATTGAGGGAAGGATATTCAACTCAATCAACAACAACTTCATTTATATAGCGTCTTCAACTTAGAACATCCCAAGGTGCTTCACGGAAGTGTAATCAGACAAAAGATGGCACCTAGCCAAAGGAGACATTAGGACAGGTGACCAAAAGCTTGGTCAAAGAGGTAGGTTTTAAGGAGCATCTTAAAGAAGGAGAGGTGGAGGCAGAGAGGTTTAGGGAGGGAATTGCTGAGCATAGTGCCTAGATGGATGAAGGCATGGCTGCCAATGGCAAGGTGAAGGAAGTGGGGGATAGACAAGAGGCCAGATTTGGAGGAACGTGTTGTTGGAGGAGGTTACAGATTTGGGAGGGGTGAGGCCATGGAGGGACTTGAACACAAATTTAAAATCAAGGCATTGCCAGACCGGGAGCTAAAGTAGGCCAGCGAGCACAGGAGTGATGGGTGAACGGGACTTGGTGCAAGTTAGGATAGGCAGAGCAGAGTTTTGGATGAGTTCAAGTTTATGGAGGGTGAAAGATGGGAGGCCGATCAGGAGAGCATTGGAATAGTCAAGTCTGGAGGTAACTAAAGCATAGGTGAGGGATTTAGCAGCAGATGGGCTGAGGCAGGGCAAAGACATGCAATGTTATGGAGATGGAAGTCGGTGGCCTTGGTGATGGAGAAGACATGGGGTCAGATGGTCAACTTAGGGTCAAGTAAATTGCCAAGTTTGTGACCATCTGGTTCAGCCTCAGTGGCCAGGGAGGGGGATGGAGTCGGTGGCTAGGGAATGGAGTTCGTGGCGGGGGCCAAAGACACTGGCTTTGGTCTTCCCAACATTTCATTGGAGGAAATTTTGGCTCGATTCAGGACTGATAACACAAAGGGAGTGGCGGGGTTGGGACAGGTGGGCATGAGGTAGAACTGGATGTCGTTAGTGTGCATGTGGAACCTGACGTATTTTAGAATGATTTCATTGAGGGGCAGCATGTAGATGAGAAATGCAAGGGGGCCAAGGATAGATCCTTGGGGGATTCCAGAGGTAAAGGTGCAGGAAGAGAAGCCATTGCAGAAGTTTCTCTGGCTATGACTGGATAGGTAAGAGTGGAATCAGGTGAGTGCAGTCCCATCCAGCTGGACAATGGAGGAGAGGCATTGACAGGGTAGATGCAGGGAGGATGTTTCCCCTGGCTGGGGAGTCTAGAACCAGGGGTCACAGTCTCAGAATAAGGGGTCGACCATTAAGGACTGAGATGAAGAGAAATTTTTTCACTCAATCTTTGGAATTCTCTACCTCAGAGGGCTGTGGAGGCTCAGTCGTTGAGTATATTCAAGACAGAGAGCGATAGATTTTTGGACACTAAGGGAATCAAGGGATATAGGGGTAGTGCAGGAAAGTGGAGTTGAGGTTGAAGATCAGCCATGATCTTATTGAATGGCGGAGCAGGCTCGAGGGGCTGAATGGCCGACTCCTGCTCCTATTTCTTATGTTCTTTGGTTCTTACAAAGAGGATGGTGTGGTTAACCATGTCAAAGGCTGCAGACAGATCGAGAAGGATGAGGAAGGATAGTTTACCACGGTCACAGTGACATAGGATGCCATTTGTTACTTTGATTAGTATGTTTCAGTGCTGTGGCAGGGGTAGAAACCTGATTTGAGAGGTTCAAACATGGAGTTGCGGGAAAGATGGGCATGGATTTGGGAGGAGACAACACATTCAAGGATTTTGGAGAGGAAAGGGAGGTTGGAGTTGGGGCAGTACTTTACAAAGACAGAGGGGGCAAGTGTGTTCTTTTGAGGAGGGGTGATGATTGCGGCTGATTTGAAAGGGAGGGAGACAATTAAGAAATATGCCAAAAGCTCCGCCCCTCCAAACTTATTTTGAAGTGTCTGGGCGGTCAGTGGAGCCAAGGCCAGAGACATTGGGTGCTGATATTAACTGGAGAAAACTTGGACTTGCCCGTATCTTTATATCGGATGGGCAGTTGGAGAGTGGAGCAACAGTCTTGGGATCAATGGAGAAGATGGCTGGATGGCATTAACATACATGAAAGCTGACCCTGTGCTTCTGAATGACGATGTCAAAGGGTACCATGTAAATGGTAAAGAGGAGACGAGCATGGACTGAGAGCCCTGAGGAGCACTGCGTGTGTCCATAGGCACTGGACAAATCTGTGCTTTTTGTTTCCTTTTTACTCTAAACCACAATCACTGACGCAAAACTCCCTGAAATGGGGTAATTTGATTGCAAATCATGTTCAGGGCTTAAAACTAAAGCACAAGCATTTGCTCCTGAATAAATTGGCAGTTATCAACGTGGACAGATGCAGCAGCTCACAGTAAATTTATACCATGTGAAATAAGCTGATGAGCTATGCAGTGTTGTGTTCTGGTACGGCGGGGTTGCTCCTGAGGGGATTCTGGTTTTCTAATTGCCTAATTTAAAATAAAAGGGCATTTGAGAAGAAACAAGACAAGCCTTCTAGTCTTTTTGCTCTCATTATTTGGTGACTAAACTAGACCAGTGGATTGCTCCAGTCAGACACAAGACTTTTGAAACAAATGCTTGATGAACTGTTTCTTATGTAAAAGACTTTATAATGTTTCAGGCTAGAAGGAGTGCTTTTCGCTGCTCTACAAATGCATTTTCTGTGAAAGATTGAGCTAGATGGGACAAATGGCCTCCCTCGCCTATACTTATCTTTGCAACGCTCGAAGAAATGCTAAAATGGCTCGGGTGCCTGCGCTGCCGATAACAGGAGCAAATCGGCGTCCTGCATTATAACGAGAGTTTATTATTACTGTGGGGTAAGGGGCAAGCTGTACCATGGGTCAACTAAAAAAAGTATTGCTGATCCGGATCATTTCAGACCATGGTATCTTTGCTGCGTCTTCCCCTCCCCTCTCACTCAGCACAGATGGTGAGAGGTTCATCATAAGGTTACAGATGTCAAGTAACTGTTGCCATTTCCCCATACAGCGGCCGGCCGATTTTATCTTCATTTAATTGAAGGCCTGTTTCAGACGTGCGGCCGTCCCCACCCAAATTTCCTCTGGCGATCCAGTGCAGTAACAGGAAAACCTGCCCCAATCTCTGCACTCGAGAAATGTTTCTCTCCCTCAAAGAATGTACAGCCAGGTCATTACTTCAGTCTCATTATTAATTTGCATTATAGCAGTTTCACAAATCAGAGCAGATGGGCTGATTATATTTGTTTGATGTAACTTTAACCCCTACCCCCATCTCTCGGTCAGAGAGATATACCGGTTCTTCGACTCTGTTGTTTCATTCAATGAGTGTGTAGGGCTGATTTCTCTGCATCCCTTCCCCCTCCCTGGCCCGAGACAGGAGCTTATCTGAAGTGCACTGCCCTTGTCCAGCTCCAGGATTGCAGGTATTTCCTGCCACGAGACATTTACCTGGCAGGGCCTAGGATCAGCGGAAAGGGCAATAAAGTCAAAGGTAGCTTCAGTTATGTAAAGAAATTGAAGAAGAAGCTGGCATTGTTCTCCTTAGAACAGAGAAGGTTAAGGGGAGACCTAATAGTTATTCAAAATTATGAGGGGGATTTGATAGAGCAAATAAGGTGAAACCGTTTCCTCTGGCAAGTGGGTCGGTAACCAGAGGTCATAGATTTAAAATAATTGGCAAAAGAACTGGAGGAGAAATTTCTTCAGACAGAGGGTTGTTAAGATCTGGAACACACTACCTGAAGAGGTGGTGGAATCAGATTTCATAGGAACTTTCAAAAGGCACTTGCACGTGTACTTGAAGAGAACTAATTAGCAGGGGTATGGGGGAGAAGTTGGGGTGTGGAACTAATTGAATAACTCTTTCAAAGAGCCGGCACAGGCACGATGCCCCGAATGGCCTCCTTCTGTGCTGTAAGATTCTATGATTCTAGTTACAGACCTCTCGGTCTGTCTGTCTGACCTCGGTAATCAGGACCTTTCAGAAGACAATGCTTGGGGTGAGGGGGGTGGTAGGGTGCTGTAACTCGTAAAATTCATCCTACTTAAAAGTCTTTGGTTTGTCCCAGAAATCCCGAGGCAATCCTTATGTATGCACAGTCTTGCCAAACCAAGGATAAGCTGGATGATTGAGACACAGTATCAGGAGTTGAGTTTATTAGTCTTCCAACTCTTCCCCAGAACAATTTACACAAAGTTCATTATTACAATTCTGCCACTTCATAATTTTTTTTACATTTCAGCTTTTTAGGGTATTAAATCCCTGAATTTCCTCAGGGGTTGACCCCCAGCTCCTGGTGAAACTTTGGAGGGAAATCAGTAAAATCTCCAGAGCAATGGCATAAACGGTTTTCCCAGGGTCTCCGCTGAAGTTATGGCAGAAGATCAGGGGAACCCCCGGGACTGAAGGGCCCCTATCTTTTGTTCCCTTATATTCCCCCCCTTTGGTATCCTGACACAGAAACATGCCCGAGATTAGGAACTTGGTGCAGAGAGACAGGAGGATGGGAAAAATCAAACTTAAGTAACAATATATGGCCGAGTGTGTAGCTACACCAGTGTTATATGCCATCGAGCCACCTGTATTTCAGTTTTATACTCCGGTGTTAAAAATATAAACTAATCATAACTAGTCCTGTTCTGTTTACCTGACTCTCTCCTGTTGTAGCTTATAAAGGTCTGACATCACACTACCGTTGTTTATATGATAAAGTTGTTTGTAATTAATAGATTATTTGGCCATTATCGCATTGCTGTTGGGACCTTGCTGTGCGCAAATTGGCTGCCGTGTTTCCTTACGTTACAACACTTCAAAAGTACTTAATTGGCTGTAAAGCACTTTGGGACATCCTGAGGTTGTGAACAGTGCTCCATAAATTCAAGTCTTTCTTTCTAATAACTGCAGATACATTTCAGCTAATGAGTAGTCAATATTCAAACTAGGCAGCATTAAATCCGGTGACAATTAATGGAGTTTTCTGCACTTCTTGCCAATGCCAACATGTCAGAGCCCACTTTGGCACAAGGCAAGGCAAACCGCTGCAACCTAAACAAATCCACCGCTTTCAATTTACTGGATTTGAACGCTCAGTATTTTGATTGCCTTTTCCACTGCCGGTTTTTCCCCTTCTCAACAGAAGTTGCCCTCCCAACACATAACAATATAGTTGGGTTTTATAAGCAGGTCAATGGAAACTATGCCTTCCAGGGCTTTACAAAAGATTTGCAGCTAACCCAAACCCCTCTCTGGCGCTCCCTGGAATCGCTGCTGCATCAGAAACAATTGTGTGCACTAAGCTTTGTAACCCAGCTTCACAGAAACATGCAACCCCTGCTATAATGCCCTGTACATTCCTCTTTCACATTACGTTACGTTACAGGCTAATATAGAGATTACTAGTATCAGGGTACATCACTGGTGAGTAAACAAACTGCTCTTTAAAAGTTCTAACTCCACTTTTATTTAAAAACATTTTTAAAAGCACAACATTCACTTTTTTCCTGTATAGATTTCATGAGGGGTGCACGTATTTCCTTTCAGAATGTCTTTGCTGCTGTTGATACTGCCCACCCTCGTCATTTAGTTACCTCTTTTCTAAAACAACTGACCTATTTTAGATGAGTGCAGCTCACTCGTGAATTCACAGCTGGGGTAGTGCAGAATGAGTGACAGACTGCAGCACCGTGCACTTGGAGCAGCCAAGCTGGCACTGGATGATCAGTCAGTCAGTCACGGTGCACCACTTGGCTCGAGGCAGGATGAGGAAGTGGTCCAATTGCCGCTTCTGTAACAGCAAGAGGAATAAAATAAATAAATTGTGCAGCAACATTGAGGAGAAGGGAGAGAAAGGCAAGCCAAGCGACGGCAGGGTCCTTCAATACACTGACGCCCTAGGTAATAGTTCTGAGCCCTCGCATTTTCTCAGTCTTGTGCAGTAGGCAACTTTCCAAAGCACTGCGACAGTAGGGTTGCCAACCCTCCAGGACTGTCCTGGAGTCTCCAGGAATTGTAGATTGATGTCCAGGGCATTGCCGTGAACAACCCTGGAGACAAATCATCGGGACGTTAACAAAATATATTCTTTGAACACTTTTGTTGGAGATGGGGGAAAAAGGGCTCTGACTGAAGTCGGGAATCATCCAGTCAGGTAATGAAGGGTCTGCTCGCTTCTCAATTGGCTTGGGAAGGTGGTGACCATGAGGATGGACGTGGTGGTAGACCAATGGTGGAGGCAGGCAGTGGGAAACGGGAGGTCAGGTGATGAAACTTCCAGGAATACGTCTAACCAGTGATGGGAACCCTATGCGGCAGGCACACACCATCAGTTAGGCCTGGGGAAGCGGAGTTTCTAATCACACTGCACCTCTGTAGGGAGCCAAGAGGAGAGAGACCTCGTCCAAACCAGTCACTCCAGGCTACTCTATTTCACCTCCCAGTGGAAGCTTGGACAATCGGCCAATCCAGGGTTGTCTAGTTCAAGGGGACATCTGGAGAAGGTGGGGTGCAGGTAGAAGAAATAAGTAGCTGCTTTAATAAATGTGTGTAAATCATAGTCGATCTCCCGTGGTGCTGCACATGAAGAGTCATGGCCAAGTGCAATATTCAGATCAAGCAGGGTTAGGGGGTGGTATGGAATAGCTAGGCCCAGACAAGGGGGAGGTGAGGAGAGAAGAGGGGGAGAGAAGGAGCACGTGGGTAGGGGTTAAGGGAAGTGGCTGGAGGAGGGGAGGGTGGGGAGAAGGATGATAAAGGTGGGTAGGGAGACCAAGAGGGGAAGAGGACACATGGTGGATTCGTGGTGAGGAAGGAACAGTTTCCCAGAGCCTGTTTTGATGCTCTGTGAAAAGGGGAGGAGACAGTAGACCGAGAATGATTTTATGGAATAAATATGGAAATGTCACTCATCGGTGTCCTCAGGAAACTCCGTATTTAATGCTTTGCCATATACGAGATTTATGGCTCATCAATAAAAAGATGTAGGGGCCATGGATTGAACATTTGAGAAACAGGTACAAACCACATCCAGAGAAACTTTAAAAAAAAAATCGATTTATTATTACCATGGAAACGTGTATATTTGCAGTACAGGTGATAACGTGTACATTCTGTAGCACAATGGTTCAACCGGTGAATAGGATCGCATGGGATGCACCAACCTTTGAAAAAACACACCCAACTTAATAGCTTTCAGCATAATCCAGGAGCGGGATCTGAGGAAACAGATATAAACACAACACAGCTCTGAACAACTGCACACCTTCATTTCTGAGGTGATGTGGTAAAATAGCTTGCCTAATGCTGGTGTTACGTTGCCACTTTGCTGGCGCTATAGGCACTGCACAACACATGAAGAGGTGGTTTCTACAGCACCCAGTGCTGCCCTGGTAGCTGGATAAATTGCAGGCTTGCTGTTTGGAGGCAGCCATGGTCTTTGGTCAGTCATCCTCAGCCACTGAAAAAGAACAACTTGCAATTTATACGGTGCCTTTAACGTAGCAAAACGTCCCAAGATGCTTAACAAGAGCGTCAGCAATATAAATGTTGACACTGAGCCACAGTAGGAGATATCAAGACAGATAACCAAAAGCTTGGTCAAAGAGGTAGGTTTTAAGGCGCATTTTAAAGGAGGCGAGAGAGGTAGAGAGATTTAGGGAGGGTATTCCAGCGCTTAGGTCCAAGGCAGCTGAAAGCACGGCCGTCAATGGTGGAGCGATTAAAATCGGGGATGCGCAAGATGCCAGAAATGGAGGAGTGCAGAGATCACGAAGGCTTGTAGGGCTGGAGGAGGTTAGAGAGATAGGGAGAGCACAGCAGCCAGTGAAACATTGTGGAATTGTGACTCCACAACAGCTGTACTTGCAGAAGCTTGTACCTGTACACTGTTTTCAACTGGAGCCGATTGCTGCAGAAACCACCTCAAAGTATAAGCCTTAACAGACTTAGGACCGGTGTAGGTTGCTCAAAGGTGTCACTAAGCAAATGGGGATATTCAACCAGCCCGACAACTTGTGAATGTGGAACTGAGGCACAGACTATGCAACATCTCCTGCAATGCCCATCGTTAGAGGAACCCTGCACTGTTACAGATCTTGCCGAATCCAACAACAAGGTGCAAAAAGGTGTCCAGTTCTGGCTGGGCTATGTATAGACTGTCCGTGGACACGATAAGAAGAAGAAGCCACTACAGAACCTCTTCCTGCAATGTAAATGCATTGTCGAGATACTTTTATGTTGACAGTAGAGCACAGGAAGACCCAAGATCCACGAGCACCATTCTGCCCTTTTCCCTTTAGCAGACCTTACTGGGTCTCTTCGAAGTCCTGTATTTTGATTGGAAACAATGACAGCTCTGGGAACCCATGAAAACGTGGTTCCTGGATGCCATCGGAGGTGGAGATAACCCTTAATAATGCTTCTGGTGTCTCGCTCCAAAAGCAAATGCTTGTGAGTTGAGCAGACTCCAAACCTACACCGTGATGAGTACAAGAAAACCTGGGGTTCCCACATCAGGCTCAATTGGAAGCGCTGGAGGATCCGAGAATCACATGATGATGCAGTGAAGCTCGCAGAGGGGCAGACACATATACAAAAATACTTTGAAAATGATCCAGGTTGGATGTTCCTTGGAGATGTCTGAGGAGCACAAAGCATTCTGTCTCAGGCTGATATGCTTTGGGAGGGCTTTCAGTCTTCTACGATCTATAGATTATTAAAATTATAAAAGGTAATATTAGTACCCACCCCCGCTCGCTACCACATGGAGTGGTTGAGGTGAATAGCTAAGTACATGAGGGAGAAGGGAATAGAAGGATATGCTGATAGGGTTAGATGAAGTAAGGTGGGAGGAGGTTCATGTGGAGAATAGAATAAACACCGGCATAAACCGGTTGGGCCGAATGGCCTGTTGTGTGCTGTAAATTCTATGTAAAGAGTGCCGATAGGTACAATGGCAGCACCTTTCCACATGGGAAGTTCTGACAACATCCTCCTGAGTGGGCACCCCATGCCTTTCCTAGTCTCTCTTCCCTGGTGGGTGCCCGCTGTTGCTATTATAATGAGGTGACCACCCCTGACCCCACATACTCCAGCGAGGTGTGCGTCGGAGGTTATCGGCAAATGACCCCACCACTTACACTGGGATGCCAATATCTATGAACAGGCTCATCCATCAGACCACTCGGGGTAAAAGCAGTGGTTAGAACATCGGTGCTACCCAAACATTTCACTTCTGTAATATTTTAAATAGGATCTGTACATTTAAGTCAATAAAGGGTAGTTTATAGAGGACTGAAAATCTTTTTATTCACATATTAATGATTTACATAGAGAATGAATACTTGAGAGCTAAAATAAAACTATATACAGAGATACTTTGTGTTTACTGCTGTGGATTATTGTTCCTTAAACCTACAATGTTTGCAGTTGTAATAATTGTCAATGCATCAGTGTGAAAATCACACACGAACACAATCTCACCCACCATACAACCAAACGCTCTGCACCAAGAACACACTGTCCATTATTATATAAAATATACTAACAGTTCACCCTCGGTATTACTCAAGAAGTCTGCAGTATGGCTTATGGATCTCTTAAGGCCACTGGTCTTAACAGGGAGATCTTAAGGTGGAGTTGAGGTAGAAGATCAGCCGTCTTATTGAATGGCCAAGCAGGCCGAATGGCCTACTCCTGCTCCTATTCCTTATGTTCTTAAATATAGCTGCTGAGATCAATTAGAGGGAAGTTGTAAGTACTTATACATTTGAGGCTCCAGGTCAACGATGGGCTTTGCTTGTTTTAAAAATAACGGTTTTGCATCTACAACAAAGTGTGGTGTCGGAGTTTGCCAGATGTGCACTAGACTTTTATATATGGTAGATCGCCAATGGCATAGTAACAGGAGTAGGCCATTCAGCCCCTTAAGCCCATTCTTTAGATCATGTTTGATCTGTACCTCAGCCCCATTGACCCACCTTTGCTCCATATGCCTCGATACCCTGCACATGCTCAGAGGATGTGCTCTTTTATAAGGTCTGCAGCACAATGCATTATTCTGCTGCTGAAGTGTAGGTGTGTGGCACTTTAAGGCTACAAGGTGCAATTATTCTGCATTCGCTCACTCAACACTTGGGTCAATCACAAGTCAGACTGGCTTTCTATCTTTTTTAATAAAAGTGTTATTGCTAAGGTGAATTAGAGGTTACAGACATTTTGTTTCTCTGTACAGTCTAAATGGATTTCTTTGTCTGTAAGAAATCTGCACATGAGCAATCAGGTGTAAGAAATTTGTTTGAATTTGGCTATAATTAAGTGTGACAGACTGTGACACACCAAGCATGATGGAGAAAAAGTGGGTACACATGCAACAAAAAGTGTGTATATATATATATATATATCATCAGAGTTCAGAGAATGATTCTAAAACCCTAGAGCTTTGTCCTAGTTGTTTGTTTAGTTATTTTAACCCTACAATGAGATTATAGCCTTGATCTTATTGGAGCTTGTGACAGCGCCTCCATGTCTCAAGTCAGATTGCTGCCCTGCAATCATTACCCGCTGTCCATTATTTAACAATGTGATTGAAGGGAAATCACATGGTGCCAGAACGTCAGGAGCAAATCACGAGAGATTGACTGGAACTCCCGGGGGAATCAGCCAGGCTCCCTGGGGGAGGTGGGGGGAAATTCAAATCCACAATATACTAGCTGACCTGGATTATTCTAATTCGAACTCTAGGAATACTTTCAACTGAAGAAAGTATATGCATATTGTACGTTTAAAAAATAAAATCCCACGCCATGCAGTTTACAAAAAAAAGTTAACAATTATGGCATAAAGTCCACTTGCTTATGTCAGTACAATGAGCTTCTGCAAAACATTAAGCGACAGTGGTGTGGCGTTTCAGCACACTGCAGCCTGGAGCATCAGGACACAGCATTGCGCCCACGACTCCCCACACAGCACATTGACGATCTCGCTCGTACTGGCACAGAGAGCTGCTGACTGACTGGAGGCTGGCTGCTTTGCCTGCAGGGAGGGAGAGAAATCGCCCCCGACCGCTCTCGTCCCGTGTCCCAGCAGCTGCCTCACGAGCAGCGGATGGTGTTGGCAGACGCAAGATTTAGGAAGAGCTCAGTTGAACCACTGACAGAAACAAACAGTAATGGTCGAGAACTGACTGCTGCCGAATTAGTGGACAAGTGCTTAACCCTCTCCTGTGACATTCCTGTTACTTTAGCAAAGGCGTCGCCAATTTAAAATAAATGTGTTAAAATAGCGGCCGAAGGAATGTCGTACAAACACATTCAGCTGTTACAGTAACTTCTAGGCTGAAGAATTCTCTTGATGTGGATAAACCAGGAACAGTAATACCACATGGTGCAGTTGGGGTTTGCATCTGATGTGTGGATTTAGGTTGACTGTTGTGGTCCAGTACAAGATGTTCCGCTCTGGCAGCTCGCTGTGCCCTACCTGACCTGGCCGTGCCCCATCTCTCCCCAACCGCTACCAAAACCCTAATCCATCCCTTCATCACCTTGAGGAACAACTCTTCAAACACTCTCAAACTTTTCAAACATCTTAGGATATTACCAGGGATGGGAGGGTTACAAAGAGAGATGCGAGAGGTTAGGTTTTTTTTCTCTTCACTACAGCGGAAAAGGTTAAGGGGTGATCTGATAGAGATCTTCATGTTTATGAAGGGCTATAATAAGATAACTAGTGATATTTCACTGGTCAGAGGTGGGAATGAGAGGACACAAATTTAGAAGAATCATAAAAAGAAGTAAAGCGGATGTTTTGAAATAAATTCTTCACAGAGTGTGGTTAGCATTTGGAATTTTCTACAACAAATTGTTGAAGCACAGTCTGTAAATTTTTTTTAAAAAGGGAATTAGGCAGTTGCTTGAAAAAGAGCGATATTAAAAGTTATTAGGGTGAGGAAAGAAAGATTAGACTAGGTGACTCATGGAGAAAAGCACTGGCATAGACTTGATGGGCTGAATGGCCGGTTTCTGCACTCTTAACAGTCTATGGTTCTCCTCGTCAGCCCGTCATACACAAATTTCAACTAATCAAAGACTCTGTAGGCCGTGTTCTCTCACACACAAAGTGCAGCACAGTCGTCACCCCTGTCCTCGCCAAACTCAACTGGCTCCCTGTGTCCCAGCAAATCAACTGCAGGATCCTGTTTCTCATCTACAAATTCCTCAATGGCCTTGCTCCACATTATCTGAGTAACCTTCTCCACCAATATGTCGGTCCCTGCACGCCCTGCTCCTCAGTCTCAAGATTACTGCTTCTTCCGTGTTCCCTCCACACCACCATAAGAGGCTGACTTTTCAGTCACTATTCACCTGCTTTCTTGAATTCTCTTCCAAAACCTCCCTTGCTGTCTTTAAAATGCCTTTTAAAAATCTCATTCCCCCTTTCAGCTCCCTACCACCACCGCCCCCCGCCCCCCCCCACCCACAATTCCTCCTTGGTGTTGATGTATCTCCTCATAAAACACGCGGAAATGTTCATGTGACGAATGATGCATAAATGCAAATTGTTGTGAATGCCTGATTGTTGTCATGGAGAAAAATGGGAAAAGAAAAGCTTCCGCCTTGCGATTCTTGTTGCATTACAGCCTTGTGTTTCGGAACCTCCTGCATCACATCTCACAGATAAATGGTCTCAGCTCCAGCCGGCGTTGGTCCAGTGGACAGCGCAGTCTTACTTAAACACTTCCTCTCTGGGCAGCGGCAGACTTTTCCAGCGTCTCAAGGTCACTCTGTATTTACCTGTATCCGTCATTTCCTCAGCAACTTTTCTAACCATCACCCTCATGACGGTGACTGTTTGGGCTTCCTTATCCTCCCCAACAAGATGATCCAGGACATCACCCTCCTTCACCTACAAGTACAAAAAGAAAATAAATACTCTTTCAAACCGCCAATTCAGTTGAGCCATTTAGAAACTACAGGTACCCATTACTTACACCCAAAATACAAACAGCGGGATAGAAGTTCCACGTTGGTTCTCCCGATCTCTTGCAACTTCAGCAGAAGATCAACAGAACCCTCCCCCAAGAGACGGTGTAAACAGCTGCTGACGCTATTTATGCGGGAGATCTCTGTGGAAATTCTACTTCCTTTTAGGTTTATTCCCTAAATACAACACACTAAACAACATTCTCATGGTGTCTATGCTCCTCTACTGTTGTGTTATTTTGTATAATTTAAAAAACATCTTTGTAGATGTGAAGTTGAAAAAAAGTCTAATTTGTAAACATATTAAAAAGAAACACCCACTGGAGGTTTTACCAGCGAGTGCGATTGATGAAGGATCTCCACCGTAACTTTAACTTGTTTTGACCAGCTGTGTATTTTTTGTTTGAGGAGCAGGGGAGTTGACTGGCTTCGGGTTAGTCTGCTGTAGAATCACAGTTACTTCCTCCCTAAGTGTAGACCGATCAGAGGTAAACAGGTGTCCTATGAGCACATTCAACTGCACCTGATCAAATATTATGACACCGTGGTTAAAAAAAAGACAGGAATGGTGTGATTCCACTAGAGAGGGTGCAGAGGAGATTTCTGAGGATGTTGCCAGGACAGGAGAATTTTAACTATGAGGAAAGATTGGAAAAGCTGGGGTTGTTTTATTTGGAACAGAGGAGGCTGAGGGGAGACTTAATTGAGGTGTATAAAATTATGAGGGGCCCAGATAGAGTGGATAGGAAGGACCTATTTCTCTTAGCAGAGGTGTCAATAACCAGGGGGCCTAGATTTAAAGTAATTGGTAAAAGGGTTAGAGGGGAGTTGAGGAGAACTTTTTTCACCCAGAGGGTGGTGGGGGTCTGGAACTCACCCCCTGAAAGGGTGGTAAAGGCAGAGACCCTCATCACATTTAAAAAGCACTTGGATATGCATTTGAAGTGCCGTAACCTACAAAGCTACGGACCAAGAGCTGGAAAGTGGGATTAGGCAGGATAGCTCTTTTTCGGCCGGCACACACACGATGGGCCGAAAGGCCTCCTTCTGTGCTGTAAATTTCTATGATTCTATGAAAAGGAAGAACGACTTGCAGTTATATAGTGCCTTTCACGACCTCAGGATGTTCCAAAGCGCTTTACAGCCAAGGAAGTGCTGTAGGTGATTACGACCAGATTATCTGGGTTTTTTTAAACTGATGTTGGTTGAGGGATAAATATTGGCCAGGACACCGGGGAGAACTCCCACGCTCCTCTTGGAAATAGTGCCGTGGGATCTTTTACGTCCACCCGAGAGGGCAGACGGGGCCTCGGTTTAATGTCTCATCCGAAAGACGGCACCTCAGACAGTGCAGCCCTCCCTCAGCACTGCATTGAAGTGTCAGCCTAGGTTATGTGTTCAAGTCTCAGGAGTGGGACTTGAGCCCACAACCTTCGGACTCAGAGGCGAGAGTGCTACCAACTGAACCACGGCCAACACCTAGTACCAGAATCTTTTCTCTCTTTGGAGGCTAATGTATTGGTTAGAGACCTCCTGGTTCTGATGAAGCCGCAACATTTTTATAGATGCTTATAGACTTGCGTTATATTTCCAGCATTTTGCTGATTTTAGTTCAGATTTCCAATATTTTTGTTTCTTTCCCCCAATTTGTAAATCTCTAGCTTTTAAATAACCTAAGAAATAGAAAATGCTTGTCTAATTTTTCCAAAATGAATTGTAAAATCACTTATCTTTATAACCGCAGCCTTCTGTAAGCAGTCTAAAGAAATCTGCATGGGCCCAGCATTGCCATCTTGATCGGGCAGGTGTTAGTTCTGCTGCAAGGACGGAACATCCAAGAGGAACTCGAATTCTCTTGCAGCATCTTGTGATTAGTGGGCTCTGCGAATGTCACTTTTGAAAAATGCTCCCTTCCCGGTATATAATCGTGGCAGCAAAATGACAGCAGCTGGGAGTGTTCACCAAGAGCTACAGGGTAATCTTATCACTGGGCAGATGGTTTCAATACTACCCACCCACCATGTCCATAATCAGGGATTAGGCAAGTGCATCAAATGCCATGTTTTGGGCTCAGGTGGAAATGTTCTGTTAGTCAGTTACTGTTTAATGACTTTTTTCAGTCAAACAAAAACAGCTCTTGTAGGATTGCAAGTACTGTAGAGATCCTCCATCATCTGCTGTAACAGGGGAGATTTCCACTTCTCGAGGCGGATAATCAAAATTCACAGTGAATTGAGAATCCTGGCATCCCTAGCTCCAGCTGGTTTCCTGGCTCCAGCCCACATGGCAGCTCAGTGTAGGTAAAAGACCGGCTCCGAATCCCTGACCTGACTGGACCGGACCCCAAAACTGCAGCCTAGCAATTAAACGAGGAACCCAACTCCCGCTGCACCGGCTCTTAGATAATGGAGGCTGCGGTGTACCTCTTTTTGCAAAAACAAAGATCAGCAATTGATTCGGGGGGGGGGGGGGGGGGGGGGAAATGTTTGTACGTTTGTTTATTGTTTGGGTAAAACTACTGGGAAATAGACATGATGGATGTCCGAGTGCCCTGGTGCCACTGTCGCACCTGCGATAGTAAATAATAACTGACAGGAAAGGCGAGTGTCGCAAAGGATGCAGACACTCCCCTCCCGTTGACTAAAGTTACGCAGTGGTGGACAGCTTTTAGATTGTTACAATGAGTACAATTTAAAAAAAATTAAGGTGAAAAAATAAAACGTACCACTTTACTTTTCTTCAGTAACTTTTCTCCGTTCAGTCTCAGTTTGTTACCATAGAAGGAATCCTCCACTTTGCTGCAAAGTGAAACACAAGCCCGTGTTAAAGAGGGTGCTGGCTGGTTCTGGGTGGGGCAACATTCAGCGACACCTGCAGGACCTGGCTTCAAATCCAATTCTAACCCTAACCCTAAATGCAGTTGGGACTGGTGAGCGACATGAAACCTGATTCAAACCAGTTTCGAAAAGGACACAAACTCAGTTCAGCAAGTACAAGCTAATTTCACCTTCTCTATTTGGGAGCCCGTAGACACAAAGTCTACAGGGAACGCTGGTGTCGGAAAGGCAGTGTTCTGAACTGTTGTGAGGTAGCAGAGCCAGTACGGCCGACATGTCTGATAAGCAGATGCCTTAGCTATCAACTGAAAGAAACACCCCCCTCACTGCCTCTTCCATTCCTCGCATGCCAAGTTATCCCAGGTCAAGGGAAGCCACCCAGTGAAAATCGGCTGCAGGAGGGACCGAGATAAAACCCCGCGGGCCGTAGCCAGCCAGGGTGGCAATGGCAGCAACACTGGAGGGAGGTGCACCTTGGTTGGGAAATGGTATATGGATGATCTAAAGATGACGAAGAGGAATAAAGTAAAGGTGCGAGGGGAAGGTGCATGGCCAGAGGAAAGCGCTAGAAATAAACATAGCTGCAGCCATCACACAGTAAGAATTCTTCCAGTATTACAACAGCAAGAGAGTTATCAATAAAGAAACGAGATCCCGTAAAAGATGCAACTGGAACGGAGGATGAACTAAAACGAGTAAACATACTAAACGATTACTTTGTTGAAGTGGTCACTAGAGACGCTAGTAGCATTTGAGGTTCCACAACTAAAAAGTGAATGGTTTTGACGTCACTTGCATGGAGGTCCAAGACAGACAAAGAATTCAAACTGATAAATCCCATGGGACAGAGGCAATACACCTGGGAATGCTAAGTGAGCTTAGGGACAAAATGCTGATCGTTATCACGAGGGAGTCAATTGGCAGTGAAGATCCCACTGGACTGGAAACCAGCCAAGAAAGTTGACAAAACAAATCCATGTAAATGCAGATCCACTCGTTTATCAGTAACTGGAAAAATAAGTTGAGGATTACCATATATGAAAATAACCTACTAAGTGGCAGCCAACTTGGTTCCAGAAGTGGAAGATCCTGCTTGACCAACCTCCTGAACGTTTTTGAGGAAGTGACATCCCAAGTGTACAATGGCAATCCCTATGATAAAGTCTACCAAGACTTCCAGAAGGCCTTCAGTTAAGTTCTATGTGAAAGGCTGCTACTGAAACTTAAGGCAGTGGATATCCTGGGCAAAACAGTATCCAGGTGGTTATAGTTCCAGCCACAGAGTGCCCACAGCGTCTGGTCTGCACTCAAAGCCTCCATAATCAGCACCTGTGAAGAGACGCTCGGTCACTCGACCAGGAAACACCAAGACTGGTTCAACGAGAATGACCAGGAGATCCAGGAGCTAATAAGCTGCAAGCGCAAGGCATTTCTGATCTGGAAACAGCAACAGAACTCGAGAGCAAGAAAGCAGCTCTACAGAAGCCGGAAGGCCGAGGTCCAGCAAAAAACTCACAACCTAAAGAACAGATGGTGGGTGGAGAAAGCGCAGGAGATCCAGCAGCTAGCCGACAACCACGACGTGCGTGGATTCTTTAGCGCAGTCAAGACCATCTATGGCCCAAGCACCCAAGGCCCTTCCCCACTGCGGGCCAAGAACGGAGAGGTACTCATCAATGACAGGGAAGCAGTCAGTGCCCGCTGGAAGGAGCACTTCAAAGATCTCCTTAACCACTACTCTGTCTTCGACACGAGTGTCCTCAACTCCATCCCACAGCATGCTACCCACCACCATCTCAGCACAACTCCAGCCCGGCACGAGGTTGAAAAGGCCATCCGACAACTGAAGAACAAGGCCTCAGGAGCAGATGGAATCCCCGCTGAGGCACTAAAGCATGGCAGAGAAGCACTACTGGCGCGAATTCATGAACTCATTTCTCTTATCTGGAAGGAGGAGAGCATGCCAGGGGATCTCAGAGATGCCGTAATTGTGACCATCTTCAAGAAAGGTGACAAGTCCGATTGCGGTAATTACACAGGAGTTTCCCTGCTATCTGCCACAGGGAAAGTCATCGTAAGAATCCTCCTCAATCGCCTTCTCCCAGTGGCCGAAGAGCTCCTCCCAGAGTCGCAATGTGGATTCCGCCCACTAAGGGGCACAATGGACATGATCTTCATTGCACGTCAATTACAAGAGAAATGCAGGGAACAACACCAACCGCTGTACATGGCCTTCTTTGATCTGACAAAGGCCTTCAACACTGTCAAACATGAGGGATTATGGAGTGTCCTCCTCAAATTCGGCTGCCCTCAAAAGTTTGTCACCATCCTCCGCCTGATTCACGATGACATGCAAGCCGTGATCTTGACCAACGGTTCCACCACAGACCCAATTCACTTACGAACCGGGGTCAAGCAAGGCTGTGTCATCGCACCAACGCTCTTCTCGATCTTCCTTGCTGCAATGCTCCATCTCACCCTCAGTAAGCTCCCCACTGGAGTGGAACTAATTTACAGAACAAACGGGAAACTGTTCAACCTCCGTCGCCTCCAGTCCAGATCCAAGGTCGTCCCATCCTCTGTGGTCGAATTACAGTATGCAGACGACGCTTGCATCTGCGCTCACTCGGAGGTCGAACTCCAAACCATCGTAAACACCTTCACCGAAGCGTACGAGAGCATGGGCCTTACACTAAACATCCGTAAGACAAAGGTCCTCTACCAACCTGCCCCCACCACACAGTACTGCCCCCCGATTATCAAAATCCACGACATGCCTTGGACAACTTTCCATACCTCGGGAGCCTACTGTCAACAAGGGCAGACGTTGACGACGAAGTCCAACACCGCCTTCAGTGTGCCAGTGCAGCCTTCGGTTGCCTGAGGAAGAGCGTGTTTGAAGACCAGGACCCCAAACCCGGCACTATGCTCATGGTCTATAGGGCAGCAGTGATACCCGCCCTGCTGTATGCCTCAGAGACATGGACCATGTACAGCAGGTACCTCAAAGCACTGGAGAGGTACCACCAATGCTGCCTCCGCAATATCCTGCAAATCCATTGGCAGGATAGGCGCACCAACGTCAGTGTTCTTGCTCAGGTCAACATCCCCAGCATCGAAGCTTTGACCACGCTCGATCAGGTCCGATGGACGGGTCACATTGTCCGCATGCCCGATACGAGACTCCCAAAACAAGCGCTCTACTCGGAGCTCTGGCACGGCAAGAGAGCCCCAGGTTGGCAGAGGAAATGCTTCAAGGACACCCTCAAAGCCTCCTTGAAAAAGTGTAACATCCCCACCTGGGAATCCCTGGCCCAAGACCGCACAAAGTGGAGGAGAAGCATCCGCGCCGAACACCTCGAGTCTCTTCGCCGGGAGCAAGCGGAAGCCAAGCGCAGGCAGCGCACGTCAACCCAAGCATCCCACCCACCCGCCCCTTTAACCACCGTCTGCCCCACCTGTGACAGAGACTGTAGGTCCCGCATTGGACTAATCAGTCACCTGCGAGCTCATTTTTAATGTGGAAACAGGTCATCCTCGGTTCCGAGGGACTGCCTAAGAAGAAGAGTTCCAGTCCAGCAACCCAGAGATCGGGAGTTCACATCCCACTGTGGATTGACGTGAAACTGAATTCAATAAATTTGTGGGATAGCATCAGAAAATGACCATGAAAGCTGCTGAAGTGTTGTAAAAACACAATTGGTTCACCAACGGCCTTCAGGGAAGAGAGTCTGCTACCCCGGCCTGGCCTACATGTGGCTCCAGACCCGCCCTATACGGTTGACCCTTAATGTGCTCAGAGGAACTAGGGATCGGCAATAAATACTGCCTTGCTAATATCAACCACATTTCCAAAAATATTTTTTTTTAAAGAGGCAAATGGTACAGAAGGAGCTTTGTACAACTTAACATTTTTAAACTATTGTGTGATTATGGTTGTGCTGAGTATCTCTGACATTTTAGATGTTATGACCAACACTTTTCATATTCTGAATGCCTGTTGTCCCATACAGAGGAATATCAAAACAGTAATAGCCGACAGTTATACCATGGGGGGTGAAAAGTGTGAATGCTGGAAATCAACAACACCACCGACATGGACTGGTTGGGCCGAATGGCCTGTTTCTGTGCTGTATATCCTATGTAACTTGTATTTATATAGCGCCTTTAACGTAGTAAAATGTCCCAAGGCGCTTCACAGGAGTATTATAAGACAAATATTTGACACTGAGCCACATAAGGAGAAATTAGGGCAATGACCAAAAGCTTGGTCAAAGAGGTAGATTTTAAGGGGCGTCTTAAAGGAGGAAAGAGAGGTAGAGAGGCAGCGAGTTTTAGGGAGGAAGTTCCAGAGCTTAGGGCCTAGGCAGCTGAAGGCACGGCTGCCAATGGTTGAGCGATTATAATCAAGAATGCTCAAATTTGATTTGAAAACCAAGGATGAGAATTTTGAAATCGTGGCATTGCTTCACGGGGAGCCAATGTAGGTCAGTGAGCACAGGGGTGATGGGCGAACGGGACTTGGTGCGAGTTAGGACACAGGCAGCCGAATTTTGGATGACCTCGAGTTTACGTAGGGTAGAACGTGGGAGGCCAGCCAGGAGTGCGTTGGAATAGTCAAAAGAGGAAGTGAGGTCTGGTGGTAACTACTGGAGGTTCTGTTGTACACATGGCCACATGATCAGTCAACCTCTTCAGAAGGGCTCAATCCCTTGTCTTAGGCTCACACGGGTCAGTAGAGTGATTGACATTTATTTACCACGGCCCCAAACTGGCATTGGCTTTCTCGTTGAGGAAATTGGAAGGTAAGTCTGAAAATATTTAGGACAATGGGAAAAAGGGGGTACGGTAGCTTAGTGGTTACGTTACTGGAGTAGTACTCCAGAGGCCTGGACTAATTACCCAGAGACGTGAGTTCATAATCCCACCACGTCAGCTGGGGAATTTAAATTCAGTTAATTAAATGTAAAGCTAGTATCAGTAATGGTGACCATGAAACCACTGGATTGTCGTAAAAACCCATCTGGTTCACTAATGTCATTTAGGGAAGGAAATCTGCCACCCTTACCCGGTCTGGCCTATATGTGACTCCAGACCCACAATGTGGCCGACTCTTAACTGCCCTCTGAAATGGCGGCTCACCACCACCTTTCCAAGGGCAACTAGGGATGGGCAATAAATGCCAACCTTGCCAGCGACGCCCACATCCCATGAATGAATAAAAAAAAAATTTTGGTTACAATATGATGAACACGTGATTGACTGAGCGCAATTTATTGGGAATTCAACATATGAACTGAAAGCAATCTAGTTATTCCTGTATTCTGATGTTCTAACAATACGTTACACCCACTTCCTCTACACTTTACATTGTTGTATTCGTGTATTTGCTCCATGCTTAAACCAAATGCCATTAGTAATAGTACATCTCTCTCCCCTTTTACCTCATCTCCACTGTTGGGTGGCCTGTAATGGACAGCAAGAATTGTACCATTTCACTTCCTATTTCTTAACTGTATCCATATAGACTGTCAGCGGTAACCAATTTATGACTCCCTAGAGCCAGTCCTGCAATTTTGGAAAGAAAAATGCAACAAGAGAGATGACACTTGTAAAATGAATAATCGCTGTGCGCTGCAACAGCTAAACAATGGAGCGGCATGTCCGGATTGACTAGCAGTACCTGCTGCTTAAATATGGCAATGGGGCCGACACTGTCATGCCTTCCCAGTGCTTTTTCCACAGTTCAAAGATACGGCACTTACTTCCTTGCCATATCCAGACCGGCTTTCATGATGAGGTCAAATCTGAAAGATGCCACTACTTTCTCAAAGTCTTTGTAAGATTTAGGCTGGATGTCATCATCTTCCTCTTTGCATTCATCCTCATTGTCACTCTTCTCGGGATCATCCTCCTCTTCATCCGGCTCTTCATGTAACAATTTCTTTTTCTCCTTTTTTGAGCTTTTGCTGCTTTTGTGTCTTGCGAATACAAGTGGAGGCTTCTCCCATAGTCCCGGCAGCGCACAGAGTCTTTTGGATCTCTGCTCAATGGTGTTTAAGTTCAAATAGAAATTCCCACAGATTGCTCTCGTGCTCCATGCTTCACGTGATGCACACTTCCTCCAAAAGATACTGCAGGTGCTGAAACTCTTCAGGACACGAGCTGGAGAGATCAAGCTGTTCATGCTGCCTGGAAAAAAAAGCACAGCGCTAAAATGTAAAGATGCCCTGAGGGGGTTAATGTTAAGTCAATCTATATGGATGAAGTTAAGAAATAGGTAGGGAAATGATAAGATAATAGATAGTTCAGATAAATTACACAAAAACGACAAGGCAATAGTAACATTGAACTAATGAACCGGGGGGGGGGGGGGAGGTGGGGGGACTCAGGAAAGGGTAAATTCAAAAGCAGTAAGAGAAATGTCAAGGCTGTGGAGCAGAGTAGTGACCTGGGTAAAGATAAACTGAGTGGGTCAGGAAGGGACAGAAAGATTAACAAAGATAATCGGCATTAATGACTAAAGTGACATCAGGGAAAAACAGAAAAAAGTTAAAGCTAAAGGCACTATATCTAAATGCATGAAGCATTCGCAACAAAATAGATGAATTAATAGCACAGATAGAAATAAATGGGTTTGATTTAATAGCCATTACAGAGATATGGTTGCAGAATGGCCAAGGTTCGGAACTAAATATTCCAAAATATTTGACTTTTAGAGACGGGCAGAATGGAAAAGGAGGAGGGGTAGCCCTGATAATAAAGGAGGGAATAAAGACAGAAGAGAAAAAGGATCTTGGCTTGGAAAAACAAAATGTAGAATCAGTTTGGGTGGAGCTAAGAAACAACAAGGGGCAGAAAACACTAGTGGGTGTAGTCTATAGGCCCCCTAACAATGGTTGTAGTGTCGGGCAGAGTATAAATCAGGAAATCATGTAACAAGGGTAATACAGTAATGATGGGGGACTTTAACTTTCATATAGACTGGACAAACCAAATGTGCAGAAATAGTGCAGAGGAAGAGTTCATGAAATGCATTCAAGGTAGTTTTCTAGATCAGTATGTCAAGGAACCTACGAGGGCATTGGCTATTTTAGATCTAGTACGGTGCAATGAGACAGGGTTAATTAATAACCTTGTAGTAAAGGAGCTTCTGAGGAGCAGTGATCATAATATGATAGAATTTTACATTGAGTTTGAGAGTGATTTAGTTGAGTTTGAGTGATTTAGTCGAGTTTGAGAGTGATTTAGTCAAGTCCAAAACTAGGCTCCTAAACCTGAACAAAGCAAACTATGTAGGTATGAGAGGTGAGTTGGCTAAGGTAGGTTGGAACCTAGATTAAAAGATATGACAGTAGAAAAACAATGGCAAACATTTAAAGAAACAATTCATAATTTGCAACAAATATATATTCCCTTAAGGAATAAAAACACCACAGGAAAAATGGTCCAACCGTGGCTAACAAGAGAAATTAAAGATAGTATTAGATTAAAGGAAGAGGGTTATAATGTTGCCAAACTGAGTAGTAAACCTGAAGATTGGGAGGATTTTAGAATTCAGCAAACGAGGACCAAGAAATTGATAAAGGGAAAATGGAATATGAGAATAAACTACTGAGAGACATAAAAACAGACTGTTAAAGCTTCTATAGGTATGTAAATAGGAAATGATTAGCGAAAGTAAACATGGGTCCCTTACAGGCTGAGACAGGAAAAATTATATTGGGGAATAGGAAATGGTAGAGAAATTAAACAAATACTTTGTGTCTGTCTTCACGGAAGAAGATGCAAAAAACTTCCCGGAAATAGTGGAGAACCAAGGGTCCAGTGAGAATGAGGAACTGAAAGAATTTAGTATTAGTCAAAAAGTAGTACTGGAGAAATTAATGGGACTGAAGGCAGATAAATCCCCTGGACCTGATGGCCTACATCCTAAGGTTTTAAAAGAGGTGGCTATCGAGATGGTGGATGCATTGGTTGTCATCTTCCAAAATTCCATAGATTCTAGAACAGTTCCTTTGGATTTAAAGATAGCAAATGTAACCCGACTATTTAAGAAAGGAGGGAGAGAAAACGGAACTACAGACCAGTTCGCCTGACATCAGTAGTAGGGAAAATGCTAGAATCTATTAAGGATGTGGTAACAGGGCACTTGGAAAATAATAATAGGATTGGGCAGAGTCGACATGGATTTATGAAAGAGAAATCATGTTTGACGAATCTGTTAGAGTTTTTTGAGGTTGTAACTAGCAGAATAGATAAGGGGGAAACCAATGGATGTGGTGTATTTGGATTTTCAGAAGGCATTCGATAAGGTGCCACACAAGAGGTTATTAAACAAAATTAGGACTCAAGGGATTGGGGGTAATATACTAGCATGGATTGAGGATTGGTTAACGGATAGAAAACAGAGTAGGAATAAACGGGTCATTTTCGGGTTGGCAGGCTGTAACTAGTGGGGTACCGCAAGGATCAGTGCTTGGGCCTCAGCTAATCACAATCTATATCAATGATTTGGATGAGGGGACTAAATGTAATATATCCAAGTTTTCTGATGATACAAAGCTAGGTGGGAATGTAAGTTGTGAGGAGGGTGCAAAAAGGCTTCAAGGGAATATAGACAGGCTAAGTGAGTGGGCAAGAACATGGCAAATGGAATATAATGTGGAGAAATGTGAAGTTATCCACTTTGGTAGGAAAAATAGAAAAGCAGAGTATTTTTTAAATGGTGAGAGATTGGGAAATGTTGGTGTTCAGAGGGACCTGGGTGTCCTTGTACACTAATCACTGAAAGTTAACATGCAGGTACAACAAGCAATTAGGAAAGCAAATGGTATGTTGGCCTTTATTGCAAGAGGATTTGAGTATAAGCGTAAAGACGTCTCACTGCAATTATATAGGGCCCTGGTGAGACCACACCTGGAGTATTGTATAGTTTTTTGCTCTCCTTACCCAAGGAAGGATATACTTGCCATAGAGGGAGTGCAACGAAGGTTCACCAGACTGGTTCCTGGGATGGGGGAATTGTCCTATGAGGACAGATTGAGTAGACTAGGCCTATATTCTCTAGAGTTTAGAAGAATGAGAGGTGATCTCATTGAAACATACAAAATTCTTACAGGGTAGATGCAGGAGGATGTTTCCCCTGGCTAAGGATTCTAGAACCAGGGGTCAGTCTCAGAATAAGGGGTCGACCATTTAGAACTGAGATGAGGAGAAATTTCTTCACTCAAAGGGTGGCGAATCTTTGGAATTCTCTACCCCAGAGGGCTGTGGAGGCTCAGTCGTTGAGTATATTCAAGACAGAGATCGATACATTTTTGGATATTAAGCGAATCAAGGGATATGGGGATAGTGCAGGAAAGTGGAGTTGAGGTCGAAGATCAGCCATGATCTTATTGAATGGCAGAGCAGGCTCGAGGGGCTGAATGGCCTACTCTTGCTCCTATTTCTTATGTTCTTATTTTTATCTATCCCAGCACAGACTGGAATAAAGCGATTGCACATGATCAGAGTGGAAATGCTTCCTAGATCAGTATGTTTCTAGTCCTGCAAGGAAAAAAATGTTGCCTGATTTAGTTCTGCGAAGTAAAATGGGGCAAATAACTTATGAGGGTCGGTGAACAATTTGGGAAATAGCAACCATAAGATAGTTAGGCTCAATATCAAAACAAAAAGGATGATGGATCAGTCACAGATAAGGGTGCTGTACTGGAAAAGGACAAAGGTCAGTGAAATAAGCGGGGATTGTGTCCAAATTAATCGGGTAGGAAATTATCAAACGTGGATGGATCGGCAGTGGGAAATCTTGAAATACAAGATGGATAGAATACAAAACAAATGGGAGCAAATGTGTTCTTATACGGCAGTAAGGCATCAAAGAATAAAGAGATTAAAATTAAGCAGAAGCTTAGGGCTGACAATTCTAAGGAAAACCATGAGGAATATAGGAAGTGTAGTGAAAAGGGCTAAGAGATAATGGGCCAGAAATTCGGGTCGGGGGCTTCCCGCGGGTGCAAGCCCCCGACCTGCACTTACCTTGCGCGCTGGCCGTTGAGCTGTAGGGCCCCGTGGAATTCCAATCCGGAGCCTGGTCCAGCTGTCGGCGCGCAGTGCTTGCGTATCCCAGGGGCGCAGTTAGTTCGATGCGTCTCCTGGGATCACGTGGGCCATGGGCAGCCAATCAGAGCAGGGAATGCTCCATTCATAAGTCTGACAGGAAGTGCTGTCAAGAATTATAAATACTACGGCCCCAAAATAGCACTAAACCTTCAAGTAAATTTTTTTTTCAATCACATTTTTTAAATAAACTATAAATTACATGAAATAACTATTTTAAACAATAATTTAAATTTTTGAAAAAATAATTTTATATTCTAACGGGGCTAAAAATAAACTTACCTTGCTTTAAAGTATTTAAAAATAATAAACCTGTGGAAAAAATGTTTTAATTTTCATTAATTCACCACTTACCTTGTAAAAAGCAGGCCTTATGCCTGCTATTAACATTTCTAACTTCTGCAGGCTTACGTTCCCGGAGAAACCTGTAAAAAAAACGTAAGTTTGATGCGCACGCGCAGCCTCCCCCGCGCACGCGTTCGACCTCTGAACCTCTTCGTTCAGGGGAACGGAAGTGCCGGTTTCCCGCGCATGCGCAGTGCATGCAGGAAACCGGCACTTCCATCGGGCCTACGGGTGAGTACCCTGTGCGTACTCACCCGTGGAGACCTGAAATTTCTGGGCCAATATTTAAAAAGGCTGGCAGATAACATAATAGAAAGTAAAAAGGGCTTTCATAGGCACGTAAAAAAGGAAAAAATATCGTTTGAGGGACATTAACACTGCTCAGGGATGAAGGGGATTCTAACCACGGAGGATAAAAATATTAAATAAATATTTTGCATCAGCTTTTACGAATGGGCACGGATGTGAAATGTAGAGGAGGCTATGGAACACCTGTTAGAGAGAACTGCAGAGAAGAACTTGCACAAGTCACATCCTCAGGCTTTTCCTATAGGGCTTCACAGTCAACAAATTATTCTTGATGACCGTAATGTAGGAAAATGCAGCAAGGGCCCACAAACAACAATCAGATAAATGATCTGTAAATCTGTTTTAGTTGTTGCTGGTTGAGGGCCAGGACACTTGGAGAACTCCCTGCTCTTTTTCAAATAGTGCCATGGAATCCTTTACATCCACCCATCTGAACGAGCAGACAGGGCCATGGATTAATGTCTCAGTACTGCAATGAAATATCAGCCTAGATTACGCGCTCAAGTTTTACAGTGGGACCTTGAACCTATGACCTTTTGACTCAGAGGCAAGAGTGTTACCCACTGAACCAAGTCAGCACTTGACTTGGTTCTGAAAAATAAGTGCAACTCAAGATGAAGTCGTCACTGGGCCCTGATGGCTTGCATCCCAGGCTGTTGAAAGAAACCCGAGAGGAGACAGCAGAGGCTCAGATCAATTACTTCATTATGCAAATTGTGCCATGAGACAGGAGGGTAGCCAATGTAACACTTTGGTTCAAAAAGGGAGAGAAGGATAAACCTGATAATACAGACTAGCCAGTCCAGTGTCAGCTGGGGAGAAACGCTTAGGCCGGAATTTTGCCAACCTCAGCGGGTCCGGTGCGGGCAGTGCCTGTGGGGGGGTCGCGACCCCGCTGCTGGCTCCATCCCGCTGCTGAAAATGAACTTACTTTAATGGGGCCTATTAAGCCTGCCCAGCGTGTTACCCAGCCCAATGAGATGGAGCGGGTCTGGTGATGTCATTCAAGACGCGTTTTCAGCTGGGATCTTTAAAGGGACCACGGCCACATTAGATTTGAAGTTTAATGTAACATAGTGCTGTCAGTGCACTACAGCACTGGAGTGCTGCAAACACAGACAATGACTGCATAGAGGCACAGGGCTGAACCCAGATTCTCCAACGACTCCCTCCATTTGCTTATGGAAGGAGAAATAGCACGCAGGGAGGTGCTCTTCCCTTCCATTGGGCGGAAGAGACCTCCACAGGAGACCAAGACAGCCTGGTAGCAGACTGCAGAGGAGGTAACAAGCAGAGATGTGGTCAGGAGGACCTGGATGCAGTGCCGCAAACGTTTCAATTATCTCATTAGATCAGGAAACGTTAGTACAAAGCCACACTAAACTGCATCCTGTTGTGCTTCTCATCACATCCCTATCACTCTGCCTTCCCTACCCTACTCCTGCACATCCTTACTCACACAAACATACCTTGCACCTCCACCCATCCCTCCCTATCTACATTATCACTTCCCCATCTCACTAGCCACCCTCATCCTAGTCCAATCACACCAACTGACAACACACGGGTTGCCACTTGGGTGTTTTATCCAATGTTTATGTAAAGTTTTTGTTAATGTGCTGTCAAACATAAAAAACTTTATTTTCAACACTTTGCATTCTTGGACAGATTTGTGTGCCCCTTTGGAAGTGGCATAGTGAGTTGCAGTGAATGGTGAGACATAACGGTACCCCCCGCAATGGTGACGAGTGTGAAAGGAATTGCTTGGTCATTCTAGGGATGTTTTATGGTGTTGGTGTGGGGTGGTGCCAACCTGGCACATCATATGGCAGCGTACAGTTTTGGTGTCCATACTTAAGAAAGGACATACTTGCTCGCGAATCAGTACAAAGAAGGTTCACTCGGTTAATCCCGGGGATGAGGGGATGGACATATGAGGAGAGGTTGAGTAGATTGGGACTCTACTCATTGGAGTTCAGAAGAATGAGAGGCGATCTTATTGAAACATATAAGATTGAGAAGGGGTTGGATCGGGTGGATGCGGGGAAGATGTTCCCGATGATGGGTGAAACTAGAACTAGGGGGCATAGTCTTAGAATAAGGGGCTGCTCTTTCAAAACTGAGATGAGGAGGAACTACTTCACTCAGAGGGTGGTAGGTCCATGGAATATGCTGCCCCAAAAAGCTGTAGAAGCTACATCATTACATAAATTTAAAACAGAAATAGACAGTTTCCTAGAAGTAAAGGGAATTAAGGGTTACGGGGAGCGGGCAGGAATGTGGACGAGTCTAGGTTCGGATCGGTCATGGCCCTGTGGGTAGCGGAGCAGGCCCAGGGGCCGTGTAGCCTGATCCTGCTCCTATTTTGTGTGTCTAATTCTGTTAGATTTAGGAGATGGTTCTGTGATAGTGGATTGGCGGTTAGGATCAGATCAGCCATGATCTTATTGAATGGCGGAGCAGGCTCGAGGGGCCGATTGGCCTACTCCTGGCTCCTATTTCTTATGTTCTTATGTACAGTGTAAGTTAACTAAATCTGGCCATGGTGAGCCCGCAGAAGGTTGGTGTTGTTGTTGGTACTTTTGGTGTGCCTGATGCTGCTGGTGTTGGGGCTCATCGTGGTCCAATTCTGAGGACCAAGGTGAGACAGTATAAAGGACACCCATGTTGATGGAATAGATGGCAGGTGAAGTACAGATGACAGAAGCAATGGTGAGCAAGTTCTTCCAATGAGGTGACACTGGATGGAGACATTGCTGGAAAGACTTGTAGCCTGCAGAATCTGTGCTGGAAATGGACTGAGCAACAGCTTCTGCCTGAGGAAAGTGATCCTCTGTCAGGTGGGATCTTTTACTGTACATTTGATGCTGCCAAGTAATCAGCTGGAGCAATGGCCACGGAACTCCCGCCTCAGGCTGACAGACGTGGTTCCCGAGCTGCGTGAATCCCATGGCCATGCAGGGAAATGAAAAAAGTCAGTGAAAAAAGGCTCAAGTGCCTGCAAACTACCTGATAATGATTTCAATTAGGTCGCCCGCTGCTGCCAGTCAGGTTGGCTCCACGATGAAAATAACAACTTTGCCACCCGACCCGCCACCGATCACGCCCACTACCACCCCAGAAAAGTACGGCCTTAGAATCCTTAATTTGAGATAAAATTAGTAAGCATTTAGAAATGATTTGATTAATCAAGGGCAGCCAGCACGTATTTGTTAAAGGCAAATCACGCTTGGCAAATTCTATTTTTTTTTTGTTGAAGAAGTGACCGATTGGAAGATAAAGGAAATGTAGTAGATGTGGCGCATGCGGATTTTCAGAAGGTTCAGAATTTCAACAAATAAAAAAATCTTCAAAACAACAACACTGGCTGCCTCAACAAATGCTTGCTTTATTGATATGATGATTTCCATAATTGAAGTTCTAATAAACTATAAAACGATATATTTTTTAAATCACTGATTGAAAAATGATTTCGCTCACATCAGAATAGTTGCTGCTGGTTTTACTGGGCAGCACAGGGCACCCATCTGTGACTGTCCCTAACTATCCAGGGTGAAGGGGCAGTCCTGGCCTGTGGATGTACTGTACAACAGACTGTTTTAACACATGCTTTCCGCATATGAACTTGATAGGGAGCAGAAAGTCTTTATGTGGCTTTGTTGGTGATGCGATCAAACAACAGTGGCATTCAATAAAGAAATTGTTAAAAGGTTACCGTGTCAGTCGGATTAGACTCACTCTTGCTTCTGTTGTTCCAGCTGCTCAGGACATGGGATGGTGGGAGGCAGGGCTGGCTGGACTATCGAAGCAATTCCTCAACTGCAAAATATAACATTTCAGATTCTTTTAAAGAAATCTCACGCTTCCAATTTGTCCTCCTCATCATAAGATGAGCACCAGCTTGCCTTCCAACAAGCATCTGAGTGATGGGATGTTACCTTAGCAACGACATGCTAAGTGGATCTAAGCGAAGTGTCGGCGTTTCAGATGTTGTGACCGAGCCAAATTTGTTGCATCATGGCACCGGCTCCCGCCGTTTTAAAGAGCCGTGCTGGCAAGTGAATTGCCTCCTGCAGGAGTCTCACTTGCTGCATCTCCTCCACACGTTCACAGATGAAGCCTCTCTGCCATGCACTGACCTAGCAGTACCACACTGCCACTCATAGGAGAGAAACAAATATACATATAGGAGAGGAAACATGAGCAACCTGAAACAACTACTTTAAAAAGGCACCTCACCATATGGTGGCACAGAACAGAGCATCTAATTTACATAGGATTACATCGGATATACGGCACAGAAACAGGCCATTCGGCCCAACCAGTTTATGCCGGTGTTTATGCTCCACTCGAGCCTCCTCCCGTTTTTCCTCATTTAAATCTATAAGCATAACCCTCGATTCCCTTCTCCCTCATATGCTTGTCCAGCCTCCCCTTAAACGCATCCAAACTATTCGCTTCAACCACTCCCTGTGGTAGCGAGTTCCACATTCTCACCACTCTTTGGGTAAAGAAGTTTCTTCTGAATTCCCTATTGGATTTCTTGGTGACTATCTTATATTGATGGCCTCTAGTTATGCTCTTCCCCACAAGTGGAAACACTCTCTCTGTATCCACTCTATCAAAACCTTTCTTAATTTTAAAGACCTCTATTAGGTCACCCCTCAGCCTTCTTTTTTCCAAGAGAAAAGAGACCCAGCCTGTTTATCCTTTCCTGATAGGTATACCCTCGCAATTCTGGTATCATCCTTGTAAATCTTCTCTGCACCCTCTCCAGTGCCTCTATATCCTTTTTATAATATGGCGACCAGAATTGTACGCAGTACTCTTAAGTGTGGTCTAACCAAGGTTCGATACAGGTTTAGCATAACTTCCCTACTTTTCAATTCTACCCCTCTAGAAATAAACCCGAGTGCTTGGTTTGCTTTTTTTTTATGGCCTTGCTAACCTGTGTCGCTACTTTTAGTGATTTGTGTACTCCGAGATCCCTTTGTTCCTCTACCCCAGCTAGACTCGCACCAAGTAATAAGTGACCTCCCTATTCTTCCTACCAAAATGTAATACCTCACATTTATCTGTGTTGAGCTTCATTTGCCAATTATATGCCCATTCTGCAAGTTTATTAATGTCCTCCTGTAATTTGTTGCAGTCCTCCTCAGTATTGACTATTCCCCCCATTTGGTGTCATCTGCAAATTTAGAAATTGTGTTTTTGATTCCCAAGTCTAAATCGTTAATATAAATTGTGAACAACAGTGGTCCCAGCACTGATCCTTGCGGAACACCAGTACCCACCTTCTGCCACTGTGAATAGCTACCCTTTACTCCTACTCTCTGCTTTCTGTCTTGAAGCCAGCTAGCTAGCCATTCTGCTGCTTGTCCCCTGACTCCGCATTCTCTGACCTTGTTCATCAGTCTATTATGGGTTACCTTATCGAAGGCCTTTTGAAAATCCAGATAAATTACATCTACTGCATTACCATTGTCTACTGTCTGTTACCTCTTCAAAAAATTCAATGATTTTGGTCAAGTAAGACTTTCCCTTTTGAAATCCATGCTGACTATTCCTTATTATATTTTGGTTTCCAGATGTTCTTCTATTTTCTCCTTTAGTAGGGATTCCAATATTTTTCCTACCACCGATGTTAAGCTGACTGGTCTATAATTCCCTGGACATGTTCTATCCCCCTTCTTGAATATAGGTATTACGTTAGCTATCCACCAGTCTTCTGGCACTGCACCTTTTTCGAATGAATTATTAAATATGTTTAGTAATGCCTCTGTTATCTCTTCTAGATTCTTTTTAAATGCATGAATGCAATCCATCCGGACCAGGGATTTTATCCCCTTTGAGTTTGATTAGTTTATTTAATATATCCATTCTTTTTATTTTAAATGCAGTTATCTCATCATCCAAAGTCATGACCACCTGTTCTATCTTCCTGGTAAATACTGAAGCAAAATATTGATTTACTATTTCTGCCATCTCTCTATCGTTACCTGTGGTATTATCCTGACTATCTCTTAATGGCCCTGTTCCCATCCCAACCTTCCTTTTTTTAATTGATGTGCCTGTAAAATATTTTACTATTTTGTTTTAGGTTCCTTGATAATTTAATTTCATAGTTCCTCTTTGCCTTCCTAATTTTTTTTTGACTTATCTCCTAATCTCTTCGCAATCTCCCTTATCCTGCACTCCCCTGCTGTCTAAGTACTTAATGTATGCCTCTTTCTTACCCTCAATTGTTCCCTTATGGCTTTATTCATCCATGGAGTCTCATTAGTGTTTAGTTTGTTCTTTCCTTTTAGTGGAATATATTGTTCCTTGACTCTGTTGAACACCGTTTTAAATGTTTCCCAGTGCTGCTAGAAAAAATTAACAAGCAAATAACTCTGAATCTTTGCACAAATTTCCAAACTCGACCCATACGCCATAGTTATTTAAGGAACTATATTATGTGTACACTCTATATAATGGCAATACTATAGGTATGATATACCCACGGAAACCAATAGATACTAGGAGCGATTGCAAGACAGGAAACCCACAAAAGGGGTTTTAAACAAAGGGATGAAGTATGAGCACAAATGTGGAGCAGTTTAATATGTTATCTGAACCCCGAGTGCAGATTACAGGCATAAAAATGGCTTCCAGGTCTCCGGTTATAAAATAATATTTACTGTGGTGTTCATGGCAAGGCATTTTCCTGCTTGGATTCCGATGATTTATGATGGTTACCCTATCAGTTTAGTGACTACGATATAATTGAATGATAATTCAGACCCTCTTACTAAAAAATAACATGCTCAGTGATGCGCTATCAACAATACCAAAGACTACGAGATGGACTTAAATGAAGTAGGCTTTTATTGACTAAGAACTAGAGCATGCCTCTGCTAGTGAATCCATCCTAAGAGCTCCACGGGGAAGGGTGGTGAGTCACCTTTATACCCAGGCTTAGGGGTGGAGCCAGGGGCTGAGACATGCCTGGACTTGTACAGGGTTAACAGTGGTTTACCACACAGGCATGTACAGGTTAACAGTGGTTTACCACACTCAGCAGATAAGCATATTGTTCAGTTTTCTGATCACCTAACGCTGTTACAATTTACAGTGCAGCATCATTATCTTATTTATGCTAACTGATAAAGCAAAACTTTCACGACAAAATTTAGTAACTGGATTCGCAGCAAACGGGGGAAAAGTACAAGTGGTAAACCGTGAACTGGAAGACGGGCGATCGTCAGGAGTCCAGTCCTGGATCGGGGAGTCAAAGTGAGGAAATGTTGGACTTGTAATGGCGTTCGGCTCTTGGATAGGTCCCACCTTCTGCCAAAGTCAAGGCAGAAGAGAGTGCAGGACACCACGTCTGGGTGGGATCATGAGCTCAGTGCAATGTTTACGCTGCTGATCATGAAAACTCAGTGGAAGACCTTGATGGCTATTCCTGCATTTTGTAAGAGACAGAAGTACGTGGGGGAGTGGCAAATCTTTTGGCGTCCAGTTTACAATTCATAATTTCTGGACAATTTGCACAAAACCAGCTTGTCCAGTCCAAAAACAGGACGGGTGGACCAACAGACTTCAGTCTGATTTGTAAACATAACAACTTTATTGTGCCTTTAATGTAGTAAAAAAAGCATCTTACGGTGCTTCACTAATGTGTAATCAAAAGAAAATGAATGGTGAGCCAAAGGAGGAGAATATTAGGAATTCGCTCAAAGGCTTGGTCAAAAAAGCAGATTTTAAGTATTAAGTCTTAAAGGAAGAGAAGTAGAGGTAGGAGGCTTAAGGCAGAGAACTCCAGTGTGTGGTGTCTAGGCAGCTGAAGACATGACCGCCATTGGTGGGCCGAAGGAAAGAGGGAGAGGGGGAATGCAGAAAAGACTGGAGTCAGAGAAACATTGGTTCGGGGTTGAGGGATTGAAGGGTGGAATTAAGTTACAGAGATGGCAGGGGGAGGTGAGGCTATGAAGGGATTTAAACAGGAGGTTGAGAATATTAAAATAGGAGGTGTTGGGGGACCAGGGGCCAATGTAGGTCAGTGAGCACAGGGGTGATAGATGAGCGGGGCTTGGAGCAGGACAGGATATGGGCAGCAAAGATTTGGATGACCGAAGTCTATGAAGAGTGGAGGTTGGGAGGCTAACCAGGAGAGTATTGTAATAGTCAATCCTGGAGGGGCCAAAGGCATAGATGAGGTTTGCAGCAGCAGATGGTGGGCAATGTTACAGGATATGGAATTTAGCAGTCTTTGCAATGGAGAGGATATGGGGTCAGAAGGTCAGCTCAAGGTCAAATAGGACACTAAGGGCTGGATTTTGCCAATGGGGAACTTTTGGAGGCGGGACTCCCACTTGTCGGGTTTTAGTCCCGCCTCCATCGACTTCTGGCCAACCCACGCTATTTTCCCTTAATTGAATTTGTTAGCTGGCGGGATTAGCAGGCCAATTAAGGGGAAGCCGGTTACAGAGAACGTCAACGTATGACGTTTCATCTGTCAACATTTTTTGGCAGATGAATTGTCATCGTTTGACAGCTCTGTGAAGCTGTCAAACACTGACATTCTCTGTAGTTTGATGAGTCCTTGTATTCAAGACTCATCAAACCTCTTTCTTTAGCAGAAATTAGATGGTTGTTGCATTGGAGAATGCAGCAGCCATCTGTCATCTCTGCCGCGGAGTTGCAAGACTCTCCGCATCCCCAACGATTGAAGCCTGCAGGAAGAAACAAAGGTTAGTAAACTTTTTCTAACACTTTCCACTTACCTCACATACTCATCTCTCCACACTTGTACCCATTACTTACCTTCACAGTGCACTTTCGCACCCTTCCGACCCCCGCAGATCCACTGCTCGCCTCAGTGACCCTGGCAGGGTTCACAGCCTTCGGGAAGCCCGCACTTGTGTGGATAAAATGGGGATAATCCTCTTATCTGCCTGTTAACTACCTGTTAACAGGCAGAAGTAGTTAAGCGGCTGTAATCCCCTTCCTGCCTCCAGGAGACGGCACCCGGCGCAGGTCGGCTACCCGCCTCCTGGGAAGATGGCACGGAGGCGGGTTGGAGCGGGATCGGTACCCGCCCCCAGATGCTGCCATTTTCCCGGCAGTCCCGCCTCCCCAGGGCTGGCAAGATCGTGCCCTAAGGTTACGACAGTCTGGTTCAGACTGAGGCAGTGGCCAAGGAGAGGGCTGATATAGATGTCGAGGGCACAGAGTGCATGGTGTGGACTGACCTGGGAATAACAACTGTGGCGGTTCTGATGAAAGGTCATTGACTTGAATCATTAACCCTACCTTCCTCTCTCCACAGATGCTGACTGACCTGCTAAGTGTTTCTAGCATTTTCTGCTTTTATTGCAAAATCTGGACTTCCCCAACAAAAACTGTTGTGTGAATCCCATCAGCACCAGAAACTGCAGTGATTCAAGAAGACCGAGCACCACCACCACCACCTTCTCAGGGTCACTCATAAAAAATATGCATTTGCAGCATAACCTGCATCTTGAGAAAAAACTAAATGATAAGTGAGTTTTTCAAATGAAATGAGGATTGGGAGAGCTTTAGAAACTAGCAAAGGATGACCCCAAAAAATGATAAAAAAAGGGAGAAAATAGGATAGTAAACTAGCAAGAAATATAAAAACAGATTGTAAGAGCTTCTACAAGTATGTAAAAAGGAAGAGAGTAGCAAAAGTAAACATTGGTCCCTTAGAGGCTGAGACAGGAGAAATTATAATCGGAATAGGAAATGGCAGAGACTTTAAACAAATATTTTGTACCTGTCTTCACAGTAGAAGACACAAAAAGAAAAATAGTGGGGAACCAAGGGGCTAATGAGAGTGAGGAACTTAAAGTAATTAAGATCAGTAGAGAAAAAGTACTTGAGCAACTAATGGGACTAAAAGCCAACAAATCCCCTGGACCTGATGGCCGACATCCTAGGGTTCTAAAAGAGGTGGCTGCAAAGATAGTGGTTGCATTGGTTGTGATCTTCCAAAAATTCCCTAGACTCTAGAATAGCTCCAGCAAATGTAACCCAGCTATTCAAGAAAGGAAGGAGAGAGAAAACAGGGAACTACAAGCCAGTTAGCCTGACATCAGTTGTCAGGAAAATGCTGGGATCCATTATTAAGGAAGTAGTAACAGGGCATTTAGAAAATCATAATATGATTAGGCAGAGTCAACATGGTTTTATGAAAATAAATTTGTTAAACACGATTTTCCTAAGAGTTTTTTGAGGATGTAACTAGCAGGGTAGATACAGTGGAACCAGTGGATGTAGTATATTTGGATTTCCAAAAGACATTCGATAAGGTGGCACATAAAAGGTTGTTATGCAAGATAAGAGCTCATGGGGTTGGGGGGTAATGTAATAGCATGGGTAGAGGGTTCGTTAACTGAAATAACACAAAGAGTAGGGATATAAACATGTCATTTTCAGGTTGGCAGGCTGTAACTAGTGGGGTGCCGCAAGGCCTCAGCTATTTACAATTTATATTAATGACTTAGATGAAGTCATCACCCCTCTCCTCAAAAACCAACCCTTGACTCCTCCGTCCTTGCGAACTAACACCTCATCTCCCACCTCCTTTTCCTCTCCAATGTCCTTGAACTTGTTGTCGCCTCCCAAATCCGTGCCCATCTTTCCCGCAATTCCATGTTTTAATCCCTCCAATCAGGTTTCCATTCCTGCCACAGCACCGAAACAGCTCTCATGAAAGTCACAAATTATATCCTTTGTGACTGTGACAAAGGTAAACTATCCCTCCTCATCCTTCTTGACTTGTCTGCAGCCTTTGACACGGTTGACCACTCCATCCTTCTCCAACGCCTCTCCACTGTCGTCCAGCTGGGTGGGACTGCACTCGCCTGGTTCCATTCTTATCTAATTGTAGCCAGGTAATCACCTGCAATGGCTTCTTTTCCCACTCCCGCATCGTTACCTCTGGTGTGCCCCGAGGATCTATCCTTGGCCCCCTATTTCTCATTTACATGCTGTCTCTTGGCGACATCATCCAAAAACAGTGTCAGTTTCATGTGTACGCTGACGACACCCAGCTCTACCTCACCACCACTTCTCTCGACCCCTCCACGGTCTCTAAATTGACACAATGCTTGTCCGACATCCAGTTCTGGATGAGCAGAAATTTTCTCCAATTAAATATTGGGAAGACCGAAGCCATTGTTTTCAGTCCCCGCCACAAACTCCATTCCCTAGCCACTGACTCCATCCCTCTCCCTAACAAGTGTCTGAGGCTGAACCACACTGTTCTCAATCTTGGTGTCATATCTGACCCTGAAATAAGCTTCCAACCATATAACCACGGCATAGCCAAGACCGCATATTTCCACCTCCGTAACATCACCCGTCTCCACCCTTGACTCAGCTCATCCGCTGCTGAAACCCTCATCCATGCCTTTGTTACCTCTAGACTTGACTATTCCAATGTACATCCTGGCTGACCTCCCATGATCTACCCTATGTAAACTTGAGATCATCCAAAACTCTGCTGCCTGTGTCCTAACTTCCATTCACCCATCACCCCTGTGCTCGCTGACCTACATTGACTCCCGATTAAGCAACACCCCGATTTCAAAATTCTCATCCTTGTCTTCAAATTCCTCCATGGCCTCGCCCCTCCCTATCTCTGTAATCTCCTCCCCCCAGAGATATCTGCGCTCCTCTAATTCTGCCCTCTGGAGCATCCCTGATTATAATCGTTCAACCATTGGTGGCCATGTCTTCTGTTGCCTAGGCCCTAAGCTCTGGAATTCCCGGCCTAAACCTCGCCACCTCTCTTTCCTCCTTTAAGACACTCCTTAAAACCTACCTCTTTGACCAAGCATTTGGTCACCTGCCCTAATTTCTCCTTTTGTGGCTCGGTGTCACATTTTGTGTCTTATAATACTCTTGTGTTGTTGTTGTTATTGTTGAAGGGACCGAGTGTAATGTATTCAAATTTGCTGACGCTACAAAGCTAGGTGGGAAGGTAAGCTGTGAGGAGCATACAAAGAGCCTGCAAAGGGATATAGACAGGTTAAGTGAGTGGGCAATAAAGGTGGCAGATGGAATATAATGTGGGGAAATGTGAGGTTATTCACTTTGGTAGGAAGAATAGAAAAACAGCATATTTTTTTAAATGGTGGGAAACTATTAAATGTTGGTGTTCAGAGAGATTTAGGTGTCGTTGTACAGGAAACACAGAAAGCTAGCATGCAGGTACAGCAAGCAATTAGAAAGACAAATGGCATGTTGGCCTTTATTGCAAGGGGGTTGGAGTATAAGAGTAAGGAAGTCTTGCTTCAATTGTACAGGGCTTTGGTAAGACCACACCTGGAATACTGTGCATAGTTTTGGCCTCCTTATCGGAGGAAGGCTATACTTGCCTTAGAGGCGGTGCAACAAAGGTTCACTAGATTAATTCCTGGGATGAGAGGGTTGTGGAGAGATTGAGCAGAATGAGAGGTGATCTCATTGAAAACATACAAGATTCTGAGGAGGATTGACAGGATAGATGCAGAGAGGTTGTTTCCCCTGGTTGGGGAGTCTAGAACTAAGGGGCATAGTCTCAGGATAAGGGGTCAGCCAGTTAAGACTGAGATGAGGAAGAATTTCTTCCCGCAGAGGGTTGTGAATCTTTGGAATTATCTACCCCAAAGGGCTGTGGATGCTGAATCGTTGAGTATATTCAAGGCTGAGATAGATTTTTGGATTCATGGGGAATCAAGGGATCTGGGGACAGGGCGGGAAAGTGGAGTTGAGGTTGAAGATCAGGTATGATCTTACTGAATGGTGGAGCAGGCTCGAGGGGCTGTATGGCCTACTCCTGCTCGTTATACTTTTGTTCTTATATATTCTTAAATCCGCTCAGTAAACTAGACTAAAATGCGCCATCCACGCAGGGAGCTACTTAACCATAGAATAGAAACATTAAAATAAACTCAATAAACATCGCGGCAAATATATACATTGCAGGGGAAAATGAGAGTTTGCTAAAAGATCATTACGTCTCCATTCTTGCGCGAGAACAACTCTGAAAATCTAGTTGCCAACCTCAACACGGTGAAGAGCAAGTGGCAATGTCGTGCTTTGTAATTATAACTCGGAGGGAGTCTCTTGATAACTGTTGACCTGCAGTTTACTTTGCACAAGTCCAATCGACAAGACAAGGAGACAGAATGCAACCTTAAAAAAGGCCCCCGGGTGTTTGGAGCCAGTCCCTGGTGCCCAGCAGGGCTGCACTCGCTCAAACCCCACACAATAAGTAACAGGCGCTGTATCCAGAAACCTTACTTGTTGCAGATGTGAGACGCTGTGTCTTTTTTCCTCTCTCTCTCTGACTTGCCCTTTAATCTTTTCACTTTAGCCTCAACAGCCCAACGAGTGCACCGCAACAGAGACCGGACAAGATGAGCTCTCCTGGTTCAGGTTCCTGAGTCACCAGCTCCTCTACAGGAAGAAATGTGCAAACGCCAACAGGCACACTGCTTGCTGCTGTGTGGTCGCACTGCTCTTTCACTGCAATCGTGCTGGCCGCGAGTGAACATCAAAAATGCAACAAAAAAAGTCCTGCAATACAGAGCTCCCAACTTCAGGCAAAAACTTTGTAGCACTTAATCCTGGATAAGAATTTGGCAATTCTTGATGTCGGTATATTCTACATGATGATGTGTGGGGTTTATTTTCAGGGGGCGGGGGGTTGACCCTCGCAACTTGTGATTGTTGGCACTTGACTTGGTGCATTGGATTGGACAACCAAATTTTAATTTGATTTACTAAGGATTATTTAAGGTTTTATTAGTTACAGCCTATTTGTTTATTTTTGACTGGTCCTACCAAAAGAGAGGACTTGGTGCATCTGCCAGCATTTTGGAGTAGATTTTTACATATACACAAATATTTTCTGATGTGTATATTACTTAATATGAGACAATATACCTTTGGTTTTGGTCTCAAAATGAATCACTGATAAATATATGATAGTATAATTTAATAGAAAGAAAGAAATACTTGCATTTATATAGCGCCTCTCACAACCACCGAACGTCCCAAAGCGCTTTACAGCCAATGAAGTACTTTTTGGAGTGTAGACACTGTTGTAATGTCAGCAATGCGGCAGCCAATTTGCACACAGCAAGCTCCCACAAACAGCAATGTGATTATGACCAGATAATCTGTTTTAGTGATGTTGATTGAGGGATAAATATTGGCCAGGACAGCAGGGATAGCTCCCCTGCTTTTCTTCAAAATAATGTAATGGGATCTTTTACATCCACTTGAGAGAGCAGACATTTAACATCTCTCCGAAAGATGGCACCTCCGACAGTGCAGCACTCCACTGCAGGATCAGACTAGATTTTTGTGCTCAGAGTCTCATTCTGATTCAGAGGCAAGGGTGCTACCAACTGAGCCACAGTTGACACTGGCAGAATATAGCTCTTTGTTACAGTACCTCCCAAATCTGCACACGCCCCCACCTAGAAGGACAAGCATGGCAGGTGCATGGGAACACCATCACCTCCAAGTCCCCCTCAGAGTCATACACCATCCCGACTTGGAAATATATTGTTCTTTCATTGTCGCTGGGTGAAAATCCTGGAACTCGCTGCCTAACAACTGTGGGAGCATCTTCACCACACAGACTGCAGTGGTTCAAGAAGGCGGCCCATCACTACCTTCTCAAGGGCAACTAGAGATGGACAATAAATGCCGGACTGGCTGGCGATGCCCATTTCCCGAGAATGAACAAAATAAAAAAATTACCACGGAGACTCACAATCTTCATCAGAAGATCGGAAATTTTGTATCCATCTCTCGAAATTCCCCGTTCAAATTCCTCCCTGTGCAGTTTCCACCTTTCTCACAACATCGAAACATCTCGGCCAAAATTGCAAATAGCATCTGTGACTGTGCTTTTTCCCTCCTCGTTCTCTTTGTAGCTTCATTAAAGCTGTCCATGCCATCCTCCCCCTTTACCTCTCTTCTGTCTTTGATCTTCACAGGACTCCCTGCGCAAAGTTCCATTCTGACCTATCTGAACACAGCAAGTGCATCTGCAGTATACATAGTATTACAACATGAAAACAGACCATTTGGCCCAAACATGCTATGTTAGTGTTTATCCTGAACACAAGCAATAGTCCTAATTCCATGTGACCCCCGATCCCATATCCCTTTATTGGAACAAACTTGCATTTGTATAGCGCCTTTCATGACCTCAGAACATCCGAAAGTGCTTTACAGCCAATGGAGTACTTTGGAAGTGTAGGGCTGGATTTTGCCAATGGGGAGCTTTTGGGGACGGGATTCCCACTTGTCAGGTTTCAGTCCCGTCTCCATCAACTTCTGGTCAACCCACGCTATTTCCCCTTGACTGACCTTGTTAAGCCCGCCCAGCGGGCTTAGCAGGCCAATTAAGGGAAAGCTGATTACAGAGGATGTCAGCGTATGACGTTTCATCTGTCAAAAATTTTTGACAGATGAATTGTCATCGTTTGACAGCTCTGTGAAGCTGCCAAACAGTGACATTCTCTGTAGTTTGATGAGTTCTTGAATTCAAGACCTCATCAAACCTCTTTCTTTTGCAGAAATTAGATGGTTGTTGCATTGGAGAATGCAGCAGCCATCTGTCATCTCTGCCGCGGAGGTGCAAGACTCGCCGCATACCCAACGATTGAAGCCTGCAGGAAGAAACAAAGGTAAGTAAACTTTTTCTAACACTTTCCACTTACCTCACATACTCACCTCTCCACACTTGCACCCATCATTTACCTTCACACCCCTCCGACCCCCGCAGACCCACTACTCGCCTCGGTGACCCTGGCGGGGCTCGGAGCCTTCAGGAAGCCCGCACTTGTGTGGGTAAAATGGGGATAATCCTCTTATCTGCCTGTTAACTACCTGTTAACAGGCAGATAAGTGGCTGTAATCTCCTTCCCGCCTCCAAGGAGATGGGACCCGGCGTGGGTCGGCTACCCACCTCCTGGCAAGATGGCACGGAGGCGGGTTGGGGATGGGTTGGACATCCTCCCCCAAATTCTGCCATTTTCCTGGCAGTCCCGCCTCCATACCCACCTCCCCAGGGCTGGCAAGATCGCGCCCCATGTCACTGTTGTAATGTATTGAAATATGGCAGCCAATGTGCACACAAGGTCCGACAAAGAGCAATGTGACAAATGACCAGATAATCGATTTTAGTGATGTTGATTGAGAGATAAATGTTGGACAGGACAAAGGGCGAACTCCCCTGCTTTTCTTTGAAAATTGCCATGGGATCTTTTACATCCACCTGAGAGGGCAGATGGGTTTAACATCTCATCTAAAAGATAGGACCTCTGACAGTGCTGCACTCCCTCAGTACTACACTGAAGTGTCAGCCTGGATTATGTGTTCAGGTCCCTGGAGTGGGGCTTGAACCCCTAACTTTGACTCAGAGGCGAGAGTTAGCCAAAACTGACACCTATCTAACCTGTTCTTAAATGTTAACATGGTATCTGCTTCAGGCACTAACTCTGGTAGTGGATTCAGCAGCCTCACAACCCTCTGTGTAAAATCTCATACGCGTAATCTTATATCTACGTCCCCTTGTTCTAGACCCCTCAAACACACAGAACTGTCTATTTCTATCTACCCTGTCCCATTTCTTCATAATTTTAAACACCTCTATCAATTCACCATGTAATCCCCTTTCTTCTAATGAAAGACACCCAATTCTTCAAGTCTTTTTTTGTATTTATATTTCTTCATACCAGGCAGCATCCTTGTGAATTTGTACTGTTACCTCAACATATGTCCTATAGTGTGGAGCCCAAAATTGCACACAGTACTCCAACTGTGGAGCTACTAGGTCACCATTACATCTTGTCTTTTATATTCTATGGAGGGGGGATTTTCTTCCGTGATCCAGAACACTGGAAACAGTGGGAAAATGGAACGACAAGGCCTCATCACCTGACCATACTAACAGGTATTCCCTCCCCCTGTCCTGGCCGGGACTACCACTGCTGCACCTTTCCTGCCCTCCACACGCAAATGGTGGTGAAGAGGCAGGCCCCAGGTCCTAGCTCATTTCTTTCTTTCCGATACTTCCTGGAGTCACCATGGGGAAGGTGGCAGTGGGTTCTAGATAGCAGCAGTAACTGCGCTGAGAGAGCCTTTTGGCAGCCACTTCTCTCTCCTTTCTCTCCCCAATGACATATCTGTTGAAGGCCTCAGTCTCCTCCATGGTCTTGATTTCTGATCTACAGGGTGCTTCTGCCGCTTTAAAGGTCCCTTGCTAGATCTTCTGATGCTGCAGTGGCATCCCCAGTGGAGTTTCCCCCTTTGCACTTGGCAGGCTCGCCGTTGAAGGCAAGAATCCCACGGAGCCTGCCATACATACTTAATGGTTCCCGAGCACTGACTCTATCCCTCTCCCTGGTCATTGTCTGACGCTGATCGAGACCGTTCACAACCTTGGCGTCCTATTTGACCCTGAGATGAACTTCCAACCACATATCTGCTCCATTACCAAGACTGCCTACTTCCATCTCCAAAACATCGCCCGTCTGCGCCCCTGCCTCAGCTCATCTGCTTCTGAAACCCTCATCTGTGCCTTTTTTACCTCTAGATTCGACTATTCCAATGCTCTTCAGGCCGTCCTCCCATCCTCTACCCTCCATAAACTTGAACTCATCCAAAACTCTGCTGCCAGTATCCTAACTCGCACCAACCTCCGTTCACCCATCATCCCTGTGCTCGCTGACCTATATTGGCCCCCGGTCTGGCAATGCCTCAGTTTTAAAATTTTCATTCTTGTTTTCAAATCCCTCCAAGGCCTTGCACCTCCCTGTCTCTGTAATCTCCGCCAGCCCTACAACCCTCCAAGATCGTTGCACTCCTCCAATGCTGGCCTCTTGTTCATCCTCGATTTTAATCAATCCACCTGCTCACTGATGCCCAGTTTGGGTTCCGCCAAGACCACTCAGCTCCAGACCTCATTACAGCCTTGGTCCAAGCATGGACAAAGGAGCTGAATTCCAGAGTAGAGGTGAAAGTGACTGCCTTGACATCAGGGCAGCATTTGCCCGAGTAAAACTGAAGTCAATGGGAATCGGGGGGAAAACTCTCTACTGGCTGAAGTCATACCTAGCACAAAGGAAGATGGTTGTGGTGGTTGGAGGCCAATCATCTCAGCCCCAGGACATTGCTGCAGGAGTTCCTCAGGGCAATGTCCTAGACCTAACCATATTCAGCTGCTTCATCAATGACCTTCCCTCCAACTTAAGTTCAAAAATGGGGATGTTCGCTGATGACTGCACAGTGTTCAGCACCATTCACAACTCCTCAGATAATGAAGCAGTTCATGTCCGCATGCAACAAGACCTGGACGACGTTCGGGCTTGGGCTGATAAGTGGCAGGTAAGATTTGCACCACACAAGTGTCAGGCAATGACTATCTCCAACAAACGAGAGTCTAACCACCGCCCCATGACATTCAATGGCATTACCATTGCCGAATCCCCCACCATCAACATCCTGGGGGGTCACCATTAACCAGAAACTTAACCGGTCCAGCCACATAAATACTGTGGCAACAAGAGCAGGTCAGAGGCTAGGTATTCTGCGGCGAGTGTTTCACCTCCTGACTCCCCAAAGCCTTTCCACCATCTACAAGGCACAAGTCAGGAGTGTGATGGAACACTCTCCACTTGCCTGTATGAGTGCAGTTCCAACAACACTCAAGAAGCTCGACACCATCCAGGACAAAGCAGCTCACTTGATTGGCACCCCATCCACCACCTTAAACATTCACTCCCTCCACCACCGGCATACCGTGGCTGCAGTGTATACCATTAGACCAGTACATTGAGGAGCCAATTAGGGAACAGGCTATTCTAGATTGGGTATCGTGCAATGAGAAGGGGTTAATTAATAATCTTGTTGTGCAGGGTCCTTTAGGAAAGAGTGACCATAACATGATACAATTCTTCATTAAAATGGAAAATGAAGAATTCCAATCCGAAACTAGGGTCCTAAATCTAAACAAAGGAAACTACGATGGTATGAGGAGTGAGTTGGCTATAATAGATTGGGGAGCTTCAATAAAAGGCATAATGGTGGATAGGCAATGGTTAACATTTAAGGAACGAATGCATGGATTGCAACAGTTATACATTCCTTTCTGGCGCAATAAAACAAAAGGAAAAGCAGCCCAACCATGGCTAACAAAAGAAATTAAGGATAGTATTAGATCCAAAGAGGAGTCATATAAAGTTGCCAGAAAAAGTAGCAAGCCTGAGGATTGGGAGCAGTTTAAAGTTCAGCAAAAAAGGGCCAAGAGATTGATTAAGATGGGAAAAATAGAGTATGAGAGTAAACATGCAAGGAACATAAAAGCGGATTGTAAAAGCTTCTACAAGTATGTAAAAAGAAAAAAAATAGTGAAGATAAATGTAGGTCCCTTACAGTCAGAAACGGGAGAATTTATAATGGGGAACAAGGAAATGGCTGAGCAATTAAACAAATACTTTGGTTCTGTCTTCACGGATGAGGACACAAATAACTTCCCAGAAATGCTAGGGAACCAAGGGTCTATTGAGAAGGAGGAATTAAAGGAAATTAGTATTAGTAAAAAAAATAGTGCTGGAGAAATTAATGGGACTGAAAGCTGATAAATCCCCAGGGCTTGATAATCCGCATCCCAGAGTACTATGGAAATAGTGGATGTATTGGTTGTCATCTTCCAAAATTCTATAGATTATGGAACAGTTCCTGAAGATTGGAGGGTGGCAAATGTAACCCCACTATTTAAAAAAGGAGGGAGAGAGAAAACAGGGAACTACAAACCGGTTAGCCCAACATCAGTAGTAGGGAAAATGCTAGAGTATTATAAAGGATGTGATAACAGGACACTTAGAAAATATCAACGGGATTAGACAAAGTCAACATGGATTTATGAAAGGGAAATTGTGTTTGACAAACCCACTGGAGTTTTTTGAGGATGTAACTGGTAGAATAGATAAGGGAGAACCAGTGGATGTGGTGTATTTGGATTTTCAGAAGGCCTTTGATAAAGTCCCACATAAGAGGTTAGTGTGCAAAATTAAAGCACATGGGATTGGGGGTAATCTACTGGCATGGATTGAAAATTGGTTAACAGACAGGAAACAGAGAGTAGGAATAAATGGGTCTTTTTCGGGGTGGCAGGCGGTGACTAGTGGGGTACCACAGAGATCAGTGCTTGGGCCCCAGCTATTCACAATATATATCAATGATTTGGATGAGGGAACCAAATGTAATATTTCCAAGTTTGCTGACGACACAAAACTAGGTGGGATTGTGAGTTGTGAGGAGGATGCAAAGAGGCTTCAAGGCCATTTAGACAAGTTGAGTGAGTGGGCAAATACATGGCAGATGCAGTATAACGTGGATAAATGTGAAGTTATCCACTTCGGTAGGAAAAACAGAAAGGCAGAGTATTATTTAAATGGTGATAGATTGGGAAATGCTGATGTACAAAGGGACCTGGGTGTCCTTGTACACCAGTTACTGAAAGCAAACATGCAGGTGCAGCAAGCAATTAGGAAGGCAAATGATATGTTGGCCTTTACATTGCAAGAGGAATTGAGTACAGGAGCAAGGACATCTCACTACAATTGTACAGGGCCTTGGTGAGACCACACCTGGAGTACTGTGTGCAGTTTTGGTCTCCTTACCTAAGAAAGGATATACGTGCCATAGAGGGAGTGCAGCAAAGGTTCACCAGACTGATTCCTGGGATGGGAGGACTGTCGTATGAGGAGTGATTGGGTCGACTAGACCTGTATTCACTAGAGTTTAGAAGAATGAGAGGGGATCTCATTGAAATGTATAAAATTCTGACAGGGCTAGACAGACTCGATGTTTCCCCTGGCTGGGGTTCTAGAACAAGGGGTCACAGTCTCAGGATACGGGGTAGGACATTTAGGACTGAGATGAGGAGAAATGTCTTCACTCAGAGGGTGGTAAACCTGTGGAATTCTCTACCACAGAAGGCTGTGGAGGCCAAGTCACTGAATATATTTAAGAAGGAGATAGATAGATTTCTAGACACAAAAGTCATCAAGGGGTATGGGGAGAGAGCGGCATTATGTTATTGAGATAGAGGATCAGCCATGATCATATTGAATGGCGGAGCAGGCTCGAAGGGCCAAATGGCCTTCTCCTGCTCCTATTTTTCTATGTTCTATGTTTTCTATCTACAAGATGCACTGCAGCAACTCGCCAAGGCTTCTTCGGCATACCTCCAAAACCCGCGACCTCTACCACCGAGAAGGACAAGGGCAGCAGGCACATGGGAACACCACCACCTCCAAGTTCCCCTCCAAATCACACACCATCCTGACTTGGAAGTATATCGCTGTTCCTTCATCGTTGCTGGGTCAAAATCCTAGAACTCCCTCCCTAACAGCACTGTGGGAGTTCCTTCACCACACAGACTGCAGCGGTTCAAGAAGGCGGCTCACCACCACCTACTCAAGGGCAATTAGGGATGGGCAATAAATGCTGGTCTTGCCAGCACTGCCCACATCCCATGAACGAACAAAAAAAATCCATTGGTGGCCATGTCTTCAGCTGCCTGGACCCTAGGCTCTGGAATTCCCTCCCTAAACCTCTCAGCCTCTCTACCTCTCTCTCTCCTTCATTAAGACAATCCTTAAAACCTATATTTTTGACAAAGATTTTGGTTACCTGTCCTAATATCTCCTTATATGGCTCGGTGTCAAATCTTGTTTGATAACGCTCCTGTGAAGCGTCTTAGAACGTTTTACTACATTAAAGGTGCTATATAAATGCAAGTTGTTGTTAATGAGCACCAACCCAGGTAAATGGATTAGGGCTGGGGTGGATCTAGAGGTGTGGATAGATGTCCCATCCCACTGGTACTCTGCCCCAAAGAGGAGAAACTCGATATTATTCCTCTTGCTGTAAAACCCAAAGGCTTTCCTCCACCATGCTGTCACTTCTGGGGTCCCCTAAAGATTCATCCTTAGCCGCCTACTCTTCATTATCGACATGCCATTTCCCTGATGGCATCATCTGCAGGCATGAAATCAGCTTTCACATGTATGCTGAAGTTACTCAGCTCCACCTCCTTGTCACTTCTCTTGACTGTGTCTGCGCTGTCAGAGCACTTGTCTGACATCAGTCTTGGATGGGTTACAACATCCTCCAGTTCAATACTGGGAAGACTGGAGTCATCGTCTTCAGCCTCCACCACAAACTGCACCCTTGCTACTGATTCCATCTCCCTTCCCACTGTGATGAAATATGCCATTCATCACTCATCTGTATTCTCTGTGTGATTGTGCCTGTGACTGTGGTTTAGTTTCAGTTTCATTTCCCTTACCTCAGTTCCGTTTCCTCACCTTGTATTGTATTGTGTGTAGGGCTCCGCCCATACCTGGCCCCTATGTAAGCAGGCTCAGCGTGCCTCACATCCAGTACTGCAGAACTCTGGATGGAAGACACCTCTCCACTGTGTGTTACCTTCTAAGTTAATAAAAGCCTTCTTTTGTTCCGCTAACATTGAGTCTCGGATTTATTGAGGCACATCAATTTTATTAACTTACTTTTCAACACAATGGATCAACTCTTGAAACCCGAACGTTTGGATTTGGACCAGCATGCTTCGGACGCATTGGCACGCTTCGGACACTGGTTTATGTGTATGGAATTCTTCCTGGACAATTCCGCAGCCGTCACAGGTGCTACGGACGCTGAAAGTATGAAACTCGGAATCCTGCGGAATTGGGTAAGCCACAGGGTTTACCCCCTCATCCAAGACGCCGACACGTACCCGGCCGCCTGCGACATCTTAAAGGCGCATTACCAGCAGCCTACGAATGAGGTGTATGCTAGGCATCTGCTCGCTACTCGCGCACAGCGACCTGGGGAATCGCTGGATTAGTTCCTAGTCACCCTGAAAACGCTTGGCAAAGACTGCAAGTGCCAAGGTGTAAAAGCCGCAGTGTACACTGACGAGCTTGTTCGCGATGCCTTCATCACAGGCCTCAGCTCCACTTACATCTGGCAGAGACTGCTGGAAAAAACGGGATTGGACCTGAAACAGGCTGTGGACACAGCGCGATCCCTGGATGTGGCCCAGAGAGACTCGGACGCCTACTCTTCAGCCCGCGCCGCCCACGCCACCACGTGTGCACCAAGGGCGGCACCATCTTGGAAGGCATCTTCCCCGCCCGGCAGCCCGACACCGTCGGGGCCCCGCTCTCCCCCCAGAAGCCCTACGACAGCCGCGACGCGTCGGGGACCCAACTGCTACTTCTGCGGGCAGTCAAAGCACACCAGAAACCTGTGCCCGGCGAAAGGCACCACCTGCTTTAAGTGCGGTAAGAAGGGGCACTTCGGGAAGGTGTGCAGAGGGAACCCCGCCGGAAAACCCGCCACCGCCGCGTGTGCGCCGTGGGAGCGGCCATCTTGGACGCCATCTTGCCCGACCTCGTGGGGTCCGCCATCTTGTGAGCAGACAGCGTGGATGCCATCTTGTCTCGATCAGGGCCCTACAGTGGCATCGGTCACAGTGGACCAGACCAGGCCGCACCCGCTATCCAAATCAATGGTGGACATCGAGGTAAACGGGTGCGGGGTTAAATGTTTAATTGACAGTGGAAGCATGGAGAGTTTTATCCACCCTGAACTAGCACAACAACTCTCCCTAAAGGTGGTTCCTACTCGGGGTACCATCTCTATGGCTGATAAAACCCAGACATCGACCATTATGGGTTACTGCACGGTACAATTGTCCGTTAACGGAACTGTATACGATAATTTTAAAGTACTAATCATGAAGAATCTATGTGCGAGCGTGATCTTGGGCCTGGATTTCCAGTGCCACCACCAAAGCATCACGCTCAATTACGGTGGGTCCCAGCCGCCCCTCACAGTGTGCGGTCTGGCTACCCTGAAGGTAAAGCCGCCTTCGCTATTCGCGAACCTTACCCCTAACTGCCGGCCAATAGTGACCAAAAGCAGGAGGTACAGCTGAGAGGACAGGCGGTTTATCGCGACCGAGGTAGACAGGCTCCTGAAGGAGCGCATTATTGAACGCAGCAACAGCCCGTGGCGTGCCCAAGTGGTGGTGGTAAGGGGTAGCGAGAAGAAACGGATGGTGATCGACTATAGCCAAACGATCAACAGGTACACCCAACTAGACGCCTACCCGCTACCCCGCATATCAGAAATGGTGAACCAAATCGCCCAATACCGGATGTTCTCCACCATCGACCTCAAGTCAGCGTACCACCAGCTCCCTATCAGACCAGAGGACCGCCCGTACACCGCCTTTGAGGCGAACGGACGCCTCTACCAATTCCTCAGAGTCCCCTTTGGGGTGACGAATGGGGTCTCGGTCTTCCAGAGGGAGATGGACCGCATGGTCGATGACCACCACTTGCAGGCAACCTTCCCCTACCTCGACAACGTCACCATCTGCGGTCACAACCAGCAGGATCACGACTCGAACCTCGAGAGGTTCCTGAAAACCGCACAAAAACTCAACCTCACTTACAACGAGGACAGGTGCATTTACAACACCATGCGCCTCTGCATACTAGGCAGCGTGGTGGAGAATGGGGAAATCGGACCAGACCCCGACCGATTGAGCCCCCTACGGGAGCTGCCCCTGCCCAACACTCCCAAAGCCCTGAAAAGGTGCCTGGGGTTATTTTCTTATTATTCCCAATGGGTCCCCAACTACTCCGACAAAGCCCGCCCCCTCTTGAAACATCCTCTTTTCCGCTCTCTGCTGAGGCCCACGCCGCCTTCAAAAGCATCAAGCGGGATATTGAGCGGGCCACGCTACAGGCAGTGGACGAGAACACTCCATTTCAAGTGGAAAGTGATGCGTCTGACTTTGCCTTGGCGGCCACCCTCAACCAGGCGGGGCGGCCCATAGCTTTCTTCTCGAGGACCCTCCAAGGGCCCGAGATCAGACACTCCTCCATGGAAAAGGAGGCCCAAGCCATCGTGGAGGCAGTGCGCCACTGGCGCCACTACCTAGCCGGCAAACGCTTCACCCTACTTACCGACCAGCGGTCGGTAGCGTTTATGTTCAATAATAAACAGAGGGGGAGGATTAAAAATGATAAGATTCTTAGGTGGCGGATCAAGCTCTCCACCTTCGATTATGACATCATTTACCGGCCAGGGGCCCTTAATGAATCCCCCGACGCCCTCTCACGAGGGATGTGTGCCAGCGCCACCGGGGATCGGCTACAGACCCTCCACAACGACCTCTGCCACCCAGGGGTCACGCGGCTATTCCACTTCATAAAGTCCCGTAACTTACCCTACTCGATTGAGGAAGTTCGGTCTCTGACCAGGAACTGCCGCACTTGCGCTGAGTGCAAGCCTCGGTTCTACCGCCCAGATAGAGCCCACTTAATCAAAGCTACACGGCCCTTTGAGCGGCTCAGCTTAGACTTCAAGGGCCCCCTCCCGTCCGTCGACCGCAATGTTTACTTCCTGAACATTGTGGACGAATACTCCCATTTCCCATTCGCCTTCCCCTGCCCAGACATGACCAGCACCACGGTCATTAAATGCCTCAACAGCCTGTTCTGCCTGTTCAGTATGCCGAGCTACATCCATACGGATAGGGGGGCGTCCTTCATGAGTGAAGAGCTACGCCAGTACATGCTGTCCAGGGGGATCGCCACGAGCCGTACCACCAGCTACAACCCCCGGGGTAACGGTCAAGTGGAGCGAGAGAACGGGGCAGTATGGAAAGCAGTCACTCTAGCTCTAAGGACCAAGGGCCTCCCTATCTCCCGCTGGCAGGAAGTCCTCTCAGATGTGCTCCATTCGATACGGTCGCTATTGTGTACTGCCACTAATGCCACGCCTCATGAACGAATGTTTGTCTTTCCCCGGAAATCCACCTCAGGCGTATCCATGCCATCATGGCTCTCCACCCCAGGTCCGGTATTCATGCGAAGGCATGTGAGGGGCCACAAGACGGACCCTCTCGTGGAGTCAGTGCACCTACTCCACGCCAACCCCCAATACGCGTATGTCCGGCACGCCGATGGAAGGGAGGACACCGTGTCCATAAATGACGTCGCCCCAGCCGGTAACGACAACAACCACGACAACAGCAGCAACAACGATCACAGCAACTCTTACCCACCCACTACTCTTTCATCACCCCCGGAAGAACATCGACCAATGGTACCCCCACCAACTACCCCTTCAACAACCCTGGCGGCGCCCCCGGCAGAGACCCAGGAGGCCACCGGGGACACCCAGCCGACACCTGCGGCACCACAACAGCCACGTCGGTCACAGAGGACTATCAAACCCCCGAACAGACTAAATCTATAGAAGGGGTGAATGTGATGAAATATGCCATTCATCACTCATCTGTATTCTCTGTGTGATTGTGCCTGTGACTGTGGTTTAGTTTCAGTTTCATTTCCCTTACCTCAGTTCCGTTTCCTCACCTTGTATTGTATTGTGTGTAGGGCTCCGCCCATACCTGGCCCCTATGTAAGCAGGCTCAACGTGCCTCACATCCAGTACTGCAGACCTCTGGATGGAAGACACCTCTCCACTGTGTGTTACCTTCTAAGTTAATAAAAGCCTTGTTTTGTTCTGCTAACATTGAGTCTCGGATTTATTGAGGCACATCACCCACCACTCTCACGGGCAGAACCAGATCATCTGTAATCTTGCCATCCTGCTCGACACTGAGCAAACTTTAAACCTCATGTCCTATCTGTCACCAAGATTGCTTATTCCCATCTCTCCAACACTGCCTGTCTTTGCCCCTACCTCAGCACCCTGCTCCCCCTCCCCACTGTTGAAACTCTTATCAGTGCCTTTGTTACCTCCAGCCTCAACTACTCTTACACTCTCCTCTTCTGGCCTCCCATCCTCCACCCTCCACTAATTTGTCCAAACCTCTGATATATGTATCTTATTCCGCAGTAAGTCCTGCCCTCCTGTCACTCTTTCCTCGCTGATCAATATGAGCTCCCAGTCAGCCAATGCATGACATATTAAATCCTTGTCCTTTTCTAAGAATCGCTCCATGACTTTGCCTGACTGCAATCTCTACTATCCCTATATCCCCTCCCGAAACCAAAATGAGTGCTTGTCATTCCTAACAATATTTGATAGGCCTGGCAGTGGTTTGTTGCAGTGCCCTCTCCCCAGTATTCCTCTCTCTGCCTTGTCTCTCCTTTCTCACTCACTCTGCCGGCTTCCTACTACAGGAAAGATGTGATTGCACGGGAGAGGGTACAGAGGACATATACGAGGATGTTGCCAGGACTGGAGAATTTTAGCTATGAGGAAAGATTGGATAGGCCGAGGTTGTTTTCTTTGGAACAGAGGAGGCTGAGGGGAGACTTGATTGAGGTGTATAAAATTAGATAGAGTGGATAGGAAGGACCATTTCCCTCAACAGAGAGGTCAATTACCAGGGGACATAGATTTAAAGTAATTGGTAGAGGGATTAGAGGGGAGTTGAGGAGAATTTTTTTCACCCAGAGTGTGGTGGGGGTTTGGAACTCACTGCCTGAATGGGTGGTGGAGGCAGAAACACTCATCGCATTTAAAAAGTGCTTGGATATGCACTTGAAATGCCGTAACCTACAGGGCTATGGACCAATAGCTCTTTTTCGGCCGGCACAGACACAATGAGCCCACTGGCGTCTTTCTGTGCCATATGATTCTATGATTCTTTGTGTATCTTCTCCCTTCTTGTACTCACTGGCTAGGGGAATAATTCAAAATGACACAGTAAGGTAAGTGGCCATGCTCTTTACTGTTTGCAAGTACAAGTGGAAAGGGCACACAATGGATAAAGAAGAAAAGGGTAATGGAGGTTATGGCAGACACTTGGGGTGTTAACAATGTCAGCAGTGAAGCAAACCTATTAGACCTCATGGCAACACTATGATTTCTCCAGCACCTTTTTGTAAAGCCCCTAGTGTACTCACTTAAAGGCTTTATTTATTTCTCATTCATGCTAAAATGATTGCTGGAGTTGCTGCATACTGCAATTTGCAGTTTTCCTGCTTGGCAGTAAGTGAAAGCACTTACCTAAAGTGCCTTAGAGGCTGCAAGTCAGGATATTGCCACCTAATCCTTTGAGTTTCTTCGGAGGACACCCTGTACTGATAACTACACAGACTCCTGGGCCAGTTTAATCAGATCAGAATTTGTCCATGGTTTTCCTTTCCAAAAACCAACGCACTCCTGGCTGGCCTCCCACATTCTACCCTATGTAAACTTGAGGTCATCCAAAACTCGGCTACCCGTGTCCTAACTCGCACCAAGTCCCATTCACCCATCACCCCTGTGCTCCCTGGGCTCCCAGTTAAACAACACCTCGATTTCAAAATTCTCATCCTTGTTTTCAAATCTCTCCATGGACTTGCCCCTCCCTATCTCTATAATCTCCTTCAGCCCCACAATCCTCCGAGATATCTGTGCTCCTCTAATTCTGCCCTCTTGAGCATCCCTGATTATAATTGCTCAACCATTGGTGGCCGTGCCTTCTGTTGCCTCGGCCCTAAGCTCTGGAATTACCTGACTAAATCTCTCTGCCTCGTTACCTCTCTTTCCTCCTTTACAACGCTCCTGAAAACCTACTTCTTTGACCAAGCATTTGGTCACCTGCCCTAATTTCTCCTTATGTGGCTCGGTGTCAAATTTTGTGTCTTTTACTACTCCTGTGAAGCGTCTTGGGACTTTTTACTGTGTTAAAGGCGCTATATAAATACAAGTCGTTGTTGTCACACCCGGCATTTCCTGGTGTGTTATTTTTATACGGTTTATTTTTCGAAGGATTTGTCTGTTCTCTATTTTTAATCAAAAAGTTTCATTACAGATAGGAAATGTTCCTGAAGTTGTACACTTTGATTGCATTGTTCTTGCAGGAGAATAGCTTGCTACATTAGTATTCTTGTCCTGACTGCACACTCTAGAGGCAGTGCCTACTTAACAGTTCAGCAGATTATTGGCACTTGGTTTCTAGGATCGGGCTGGGTTGATGGAATGATCCTACTCGTTTTGGTTGATTTACATGCCTGGCTCCAAATGGCTCACGTCTGTTGGCCTATTCCCCCTCCTTTCTATCTTACCATCCTGCAGAGTGATTTGGGTGTTACGACAACTACTGATCTTCTACTCTACCAATGGGAGCATGGTGATGCGTGTGCGTGTGTGATGTTTCCTGCCTTATCTGTCTTGTATGTAATAACATGCAATATGGAAGCCTAAGTTGAGCTTTTTCAAATCCTGCATAACTGTATGAGTTCTTGCTCAGCCTCAAAGTCTATGCCAATCTGGAGGGAGTCTTGACTGGGATGCCAGCAAGGCTTACTTCATATCAAAGGCATGGTCATTCCCCAGAGTAATGGAAATGAAATCAGAAGACACTGGGGGAGAAATTCGGTATCGCCCCATTTGGGGCGCAATTATCGGCCGGGCGCAAAGTTTAGCACCTGGCGCTAATTATCGCCTCTGACTGTAAACTTGGCTTTTATCGCTGCTGGAGGTGATTGGAGCACTAAATCAGGCACTACACACCTGTGTTAAGGCGCAAAGGCCGAGGAGTGAGGCGCTACCTCAGAGCGCGGGCGCAGCGCAGGTGATGTCAGTTAGCGATGGAACAGAGACACACTGGCGCTGGCCAGTTCTTAAAGGGGAGGGTTGATCTTGCTCTCCAGCCACACCCTGCTCATTGGAGCCTTGAATCTTAGCCTGGAGAGACCTGTGACTACATTTTCCAGCCAAGGACTATGGAGAGGGTGAGAGAACGAGTTCTGCGCTTCAGCGAGCAGGCTTTGGAGGCTCTGGTTGGCGCGGTGAAGCGCAGAAGATCTATACTCTACCCTGAGAGTGGCAGGAGGCCTTTGCCGTGCGACTACAGAAGAGTGTGGAGGGAGGTGGCTCAGCACGTCTCCTCCAGGAGCATGGTGCCCAGGACCCATACTCAATGTCGCAAAAAGTTCAACAACCTCACTCGGGTCATCAGGGTGAGTGGCTTTTTTTCAATACCTCTCCATCCCTCCATTTCAACTTCACTCTATGGCCAGAGGGTCTTAAAACCTCAATGCCCTACACTCATCCAACACCTATGGCCCTCTCATGAAACACACAAGCACATTCCACACCTTGCATACAGTAAGGACTATTCAACTATGGGAGTCACATCCGGCAAGACCATGGCTGCATATATTAAGGGCTATTCAATTATGGGAGGCACATCAGGCAGGACCATGGCTGTATATTTACTCAGACGCCATCCTTTTTCTTGCAGGCCAAGCTATCTCATAACAGGAGACAGCAGCAATGGACGGGTGGAGGGCGGTTTCAGCTGCAACCCCTCAGCGATCTTGAGGCGCGCGTCCACAGGATTGTGGCAAGCCAGGTGATCAGTCCCGTCGGCCCTGGAGAGGTCAACCCCATTCAGGACAACAATGGTAAGGTCATCAGCTTTCTCTCCTCTCTCATTCCAATTGTCCCTCACAGCACTAGCCTTTGACATTTCAATCCAACTTACTAAATTGCTCCACTCCTTCCTCCCTTACTGCCCCCCTGTCCTGACGCTAAAGCCACTCTTGTACCTCTCTGCTTTCAGATGATGATTCACCAGCTGAGGAGACAGGCCCTCAAGCTGCCAGTGGGAGTGAAGCTGCAGGCGAGGAGGAAGAGGAAGCCAGAGCCTCAGCGCCACCCTCTCCCGAGGAAGTCCATGCCCACACTGGGACCACGTCTTCCCTGGAGGGGAGCAGGGGGGAAGGGTCTGATGAGGGTGAAGCTCCGGGACCCAGTGGGCTGCAGCAACGCAATGTGGCTAGGGAAGCTCGGGGGCCTTCTCCTGGAGGGAGAGTAGGCCAGTGAGTCCTGCTGCACTGGACGCAGAGGAGGAGTGGCTCATCGCTGAAATGAACACCCAGGCGGTGGACATGTACACTCAGCTCATGGGTGCAGTGGGAAGGGTGCCCAAATGCATTGATGCACTGGCAAGGAGTGTGGCGCACTACGCTGTAGCACAGGCGGATGCCACGCAAATGCTTAGTGCTGCATTCAGTCACTGGCTGCCATGATCCAATCTCAGACTGCACTCATGCAGACTCAGATTGAGGCCACGCAAGCACTGACTGCTGCCATTGTCGCTGGTTCGGACACATTCCCCCGGGGCTCTCACTGCGCCGCAGCAGGCCAACAATCTGTGCTCCAGCAGATTGCTCCAGATGCTGAGGTGCTGCCCCATGGGAGTGCCAGTGTGTCGCTCGAGCAGGGAGTTGATGTCCACTCTCAAGATGACAGCATTCCTACTGCCACCACTGTCACTTGCCACCACCTGTAGCCCAGACTACTGCCGCCCATGCAGAGTTGGTGCAGTCTGCAGCCGGGCCCTCCAGGCCCAGAGCTGGTCAAGGCCGTCCTTAAAGGGCATCTGTAGTCTCAGGTTCTGACAATCAGCAGCCTTCCACCAGCCTTGCTGCAGCCACTGGGGCCCCATTATGGAGGAGCAGTAGGGTGGGAAGGGGGGAAGTGCACAAGGGAAGGAGATCACCCTCGAAGGGTAAAAAGTAGGAGGTGTGACGAAATGTTGGGAATTTTTTTATTAAAGGCCGAGGTTCGTGTTCAAACTTTTGTTTAGTGTTTTGGTTATTATCTCCAGGTTGTGAGAACCAGTTATGTTAATTAATGATTTTTTGTGTTTGTTTCTATTAGTTTGTCATGAAGAAATGACACACACAGAGTTTGTCAAATAAAAAAACTTTTTGTATTCAAAATGTACAGGTTTGGCCTTTGGAATCATTGCTGCCTTGGCTGGCTTTGGGGTTGTGGGTTGCTTTCATTCATGTTGTTCTCCATGCCAGAAGCCATTTCCTCAGTAGGGGCCTCGAAGTGGCCTGTTATCAGTCATTGATGGATGGCCCTTGCAGTTTCAACATTGTGGGCCTCCCTCCTGCCTTGCTGCTGCTGCTGATCATCCTCCTCCTCTTCCTCCTACTCTTCCTCCTCCTCCGGTGGTGCTCCAAGGCCTGGTGGCATTGGCTGGGCCCTGAGGATTGCCAGGTTATGAAGAATGCAACACACAACTATGAAGAGGGAGACTCGCTCAGGCGAATACTGCAGGGCTCCTCCTGAGTGGTCCAGACAGCGGAACCGTTGCTTGAGCACACCAATCGTCTGCTCAATGATGTTCTTGCTGGCAAGATGGCTCTCATTGTACCGCAGCTCAGCAGGGGTGTTGGGGTTACGGAGAGGTGTCATCAGCCAGGTACAGAGTGGATAACCTTTGTCCCTGAGGAGCCAACCACTTGGCTGATGCGGTGCCTGGAAAACTTCTGGCACACCAGTCTGGCGCAGGATGAAAGCATCGTGGCTGCTGCCAGGATAGCGGGCATTGACAGTGAGTATCAGCTGTCTGTGGTCACAGACCAACTGGACGTTTAAGGAGTGGAACCCCTTGTGGTTTCGGAAAACCTCTGCATTCTTATGCGGTGCCCACAATGCCACATGCGTGCAGTTAATGGCGCCCTGCACCATGGGGGAGCCCACTATTCTCGCAAAGCCCAATGTGCGTTCATGCTGTTTGGCCCAGGTCATCGGGGAAGAGATGTACTGGCGTCTCCTTTTATAGAGGGCATTTGTGACCTGACAGATACAGCGATGGACCGCAAACTGGGAGATATTGGTGATGTCCCCAGTAGCTGCTTGAAAGGAGCCAGTGGCATAAATATTCAGAGCCACTGTGACCTTCACTGCCACCGACAGAGACATCCTGGTCCTCAGTTGAGGCTGCAGATCTGGCTGCAGAAGGTGGCAGAGCTCAGTGACCACCTCCTTGCTGAAGCACAGCCTGCGCAAACACTGCTCCTCAGACAAATTAATGTAGGAGAATTGTTCCCGGAATACCCTGGGAGGGTATGGTCTCCTGTGCAGAGGCCTGTTGGCCTCCTCCGTCTGGCCATGATTGCCACTCTCTCTCTGTGTCTCTGATGCCTCCGATTCTGCAGGCGCAGGACGATGCCCTGAATCAGTGCAGCCCCCATAGTCTCTTGGCAATCGAAGTAATGAAGGTCAAATCCAAAAGTACCTGCAAAGTGATGCTCAGTAGTCAAAACTACTTCACACAACGTTGACTCTATGCAGAAGTCTCTCTATCTCTCTCAGAATCTCTCTTTCTGTCAGAATGAATGGTGCAAAAATGTCTACCACAGAAAAAGCCAGGAAGAGGGTGCCTTTAAATAGTGTCCACCCAGCCCCTCACCGACTGGGAAACATTCCAGTCTCCCTGTCGTTGCTTGCGCCAGGCGGAAAGGAGGGGGGCGCCACTCAATATCCAGTCCAGGGTGCCAACAGGGCATTGCACGCTCGACTGACGTCACGATCTGCGGGCGCAGGAGATTGGGGCGGTAAACTTGTGCGCCGCCACAAAAACTCTAGTCAATTTCACGAGCGGCGCAAACATCGCCGTGCCTGGGCGCTAGTTGCTTTGCGCCCCATTAGCGCCCTCTTAGGGCACTAACGGGAGGCGCAAGCCAACCGAATTTCCCCCCCACTGATCTTATACACCATCTTCTTCTGGTTCAATAGCAACATTAGAAGAAAGTTGGGAACGGGATTGTCTTAGGATGCTGTAGGTCACACTCGGGAATTAGTATGGTAAAAGCATTTCCTAATGGTCATAATTCTTACCCATACCCCTATGAGTAGGTGAAATTGTTCCAGAACATGTACAGCACCTACATTAGACACATCATTTTGTTGAATTGAGTTCGTGTTGGTAATTGTGCTGGTATAGCTCTTTTATTATATATGTATAATACTACAGGAGTATGATACGAACCAATGTCATTAACAATTTAAGTACACAATGAAGGGAAGAAAGAGATAAATAAACAGAAAGAATAAAACAGATTTATTTATACAGGTCCACAATCCCTTATCTGCAATTCCGAAATTCGGAAAGTTCTGAAAACCGAAAGTTTTTTCGTGGAGCATCATCTGTGTGCATGACATGACCCGAGTGGCGCCAAACATGACCCGACGCGGCCGATGCTTGACCCACAGGTGTGAGGCGTCAGCTGTGTCTCAGCGCTGCTACCAGTCACACGTGCGTCTGCTGCTCTCTGATATTTTTTGTTATTTTGAGTTTAATTTCACTGTGAAAATGTCAAAAAGAGCTGCAGATACCCCTATGGGTAACAGTGAGAAGAAGAAAAGGAAGCATCTCTCATTATCGATATCGCAGAAAGTGGAGTTATTGCAGAAGCTTGATCGTGGTGTGTCTGTGCGGCGTCTTACTGAAGAATATGGTGTGGAAACTACCACCGTATATGACTTAAAGAAACAGAAAGACAAGTTGTTGAAGTTTTACACTGACAGTGATGACCATAAACTAATGAAAAATAGGAAAACATTGCATAGGGCAAAAAATGAAGATCTTGACCGTGTGCTGATTGAGTGGATTCGACAACAAAGAAGTGAACATGTGCCACTGACTGGTTTGATGGTCATGAAACAAGCTAGAATATACCAGATGTAATGTACCTTTACTGCATGTATATGTACAGGTATTTAGCTTAGTTTGTACCTGTATATGTTTGAAGTTTTACTGAATGTTTTCCTTACAAATAAACTGTACTAGAGTATTTATGGTCTATATTTATCCCACTATTTAATTTACCAAATTATTACTGTACAAATAAACTGTAATACTATTTATAGTCTTTATTTATCCCACTCAGTGTGAATATTCATAAGGTTCGCTGCAGAAATATTAATGTGTTTGCTTACGGGGTGCTACCGTTCTGAAATCCGAAAAATTCCGAATTCCGAAACATCTGGCCCCAAGGGTTTCGGATAAGGGATTGTGGACCTGTATATACAACTGGATGTTAATGCTCCCTTTAACTGAAATCATTGGTATGTTCACTGGAGGTCGCAATTGCACAGTTTTCAGTCTCCATCCAGAGAAGCCCGGCTTTGATTAGTGATGTTTGACTCTGAACCAAATGAACTTCTCCATTCTCTTCATTCTGAACCAGACCCGAGTGACATTAAAGGAAAACAAAAGCTTAAATCAAATCAACTCAACAACTCGAATATGTGACTATCAGAAACACATCCACAACATAACCTTGTCAAACTGCCCCCTGGCCCCAGCACCGACCTCCACCCTTTGACTCCCTTTAGATTGATAAAACAGCATTAATCCAGGAACATTCTAACTGACCCCACACCCCAGACAGAGAATGTCAACCTATCCCCACCCACTCGCCCCCAGGACATCGCACTGAACAGATTGGTGCCAAATGTAATTCGTCCTAACGATAAAGCGTTGTTTTACCTTATGTTTACGCAATGTCTCAAAATTAAACATTTTATTCGTTACCACAACAATTTGTGGAAGAGATCAAGACCTTTAGAAATGTTACAAGGACTCCGTTGTTTCGGCCTGTGGTTCGGGCATCGCCCTGCATTACATGCGTTGGGCTAGAGCATTAGGTGTTCATTAAACGCCTCCTTTCTATTGAACGACTGAAATGGAACAAATGTTAAAGGAACAGAGCCCGGCCGGCGCTCGGGATCTCTCCGCAAATGTTAATTTTGCGCCTCAAACACTCCGGCCTGATTTGTTCAGGGCCACGCGTGGAGGGGGACACCGGGTCAATGCCCGGAAAAGTAGGCGATTTTAAAAGGTGTGGGGGGGATTTTGTACATAGGAATGCAGAGCACCAGAGAAGAGAATCGCCGGACGGTCTGGCCCGCCTGTCTGGCCGGTCCCAGTCCTGTTGTCCGTTCATAAAACATTACACATCCGAAACTTACACCGGTCCTGTTTAAACATTGAGGAACACAATGTGTGAGGAATGTGAAACAATGCAGTCTGAAGCAGAAAATCTTATAGACCAGTCTGCAGGTGTGAAGTCGTTTTTTTTTTAAAAAGCAAAATATTTAGTGCTTGGTTAGCAATCCCTCCTTTTCTTCCCCCCCCCCCCGCCACTTGCCTCCCATTCCTGCTCCGCTCTCTTCACCCCGAGCTGTGCCTGCTCCTGTTGGCGGGGGCGGGGGGAGACTCCAGAGCAGAGTTTAATGTCATCCATTCCAGGCACGTCCACGTCATGGGCTCTCTCCTCATATAAAAGCTCCCAGTCCCAATTCAGCCGTCACTTGAAGCCGAGACCAGCCTCATCCAGACCTGCGGGGGAACAAACATCACAAACCGCAAACCAAAACACACACTTGGAAAGAAAAGGGATTTTTCACCAAAACAAAACTCCAAAGCAAAAAGGCACCTTTTTCAAAGCCAAACAAAATGACCAAAATGTGGATGGTGTGTTTCGGGGCTGTTGCACTGGCTGTTTTAATACAAGTTGAGGTATGTATAAACCATGCTATCTATGGCTCGGTGTTGCCGCTGTTTGCTTGGATGCTCCGGTAAGTCACGATCTTATTGATCTATTCGAGGTTTAACTGTTAGATGCGGCGAGAACTGGGGAGGGGAGGGGGGGGGGGGGCTGTTTTATTGAGCCCCTAAAGAACGCTGACCGACATTATCGGGTTTCAGAAGTTGGGAGGAGCGATGTGCTGGTGCTGGAAGCGTGTGATACTGACTCACCGTGTTAAATAATGAAGGGTGTTATTTTAAGAGTAATCGACTCCGTACAATTATTCACTGAATTATTTCAGAAGACAGGAAGACATAAGCCTTTCCGCGCAGCGAATCGGCTTCTTTGAGGGCATCGAATCGCCGGTTTCGATAATGTGAAGAATTTCGCTGTGTTCAGACTTGGTCTCCTTTAAACCATTGTCTGACGCCGGTTAAACACGGGATGATCCGTCAGAGGATTGTTCCCACTTTTCGTTTGCTCTTTTTGTAGCTCTCCACAAATAGGTCAGGAAGTGAGTTGTTAACGGGACCGCTACCGTCAGGGGTAAGGGGGGAAAGTGACTCGGTTCCATCGGAAACACAGAGCCTGGCCGCCTCCCTTGTCTTTGTTTCCTACACTCCTTTTCTCCCAACTCTTCGACACTGGCACCGAGTCACTCGCTTCAAGATCCCTCCAAATTCACATTTAGGGGTAGATCTTGACTTTGTGCGAAAACGGGCGTTGGCAAGTCGGCAGCCCGAGTTACATCTCTCCCGATTTAAAGTCAATGGAAATAAAAATCGGGAGAGATGTAAAACGGACCGCCAGCTCGCTATCACACGTGTTACACACTATCGCACAAAGTTAAGATCTACTTGTCCAATTACCCTGCCTATATATTGGTTCCCATTCTTCCAAGTGGTGATATATCGATATATTGGTTTCCATTCCTCCAAGTGGTGATATATCGATATATTGGTTTCCATTCCTCCAAGTGGTGATATATCGATATATTGGTTTCCATTCCTTCAACTAGTGATATATCGATATATTGGTTTCCATTCCTTCAACTAGTGATATATCGATATATTGGTTCCCACTCCTCCAAGTGGTGATATATCGATATATTGGTTCCCATTCCTCCAAGTGGTGATATATCGATATATTGGTTTCCATTCCTCCAAGTGGTGATATATCGATATATTGGTTTCCATTCCTCCAAGCAGTGATATATCGATATATTGGTTCCCATTCCTCCAAGTGGTGATATATCGATATATTGGTTTCCATTCCTCCAAGTGGTGATATATCGACATATTGGTTCCCATTCCTCCAAGCAGTGATATATCGATATATTGGTTTCCATTCCTTCAACTAGTGATATATCGATATATTGGTTTCCATTCCTCCAAGTGGTGATATATCGATATATTGGTTTCCATTCCTTCAACTAGTGATATATCGATATATTGGTTTCCATTCCTCCAAGCAGTGATATATCGATATATTGGTTTCCATTCCTTCAACTAGTGATATATCGATATATTGGTTCCCACTCCTCCAAGTGGTGATATATCGATATATTGGTTCCCATTCCTCCAAGCAGTGATATATCGATATATTGGTTCCCACTCCTCCAAGTGGTGATATATCGATATATTGGTTCCCATTCCTCCAAGCAGTGATATATCGATATATTGGTTCCCACTCCTCCAAGCAGTGATATATCGATATATTGGTTCCCACTCCTCCAAGTGGTGATATATCGATATATTGGTTCCCATTCCTCCAAGTGGTGATATATCGATATATTGGTTTCCATTCCTCCAAGTGGTGATATATCGATATATTGGTTTCCATTCCTCCAAGTGGTGATATATCGATATATTGGTTTCCATTCCTCCAAGCAGTGATATATCGATATATTGGTTCCCATTCCTCCAAGTGGTGATATATCGATATATTGGTTTCCATTCCTCCAAGTGGTGATATATCGACATATTGGTTCCCATTCCTCCAAGCAGTGATATATCGATATATTGGTTTCCATTCCTTCAACTAGTGATATATCGATATATTGGTTTCCATTCCTCCAAGTGGTGATATATCGATATATTGGTTTCCATTCCTTCAACTAGTGATATATCGATATATTGGTTCCCATTCCTCCAAGCAGTGATATATCGATATATTGGTTCCCATTCCTCCAAGCAGTGATATATCGATATATTGGTTCCCACTCCTCCAAGTGGTGATATATCAATATATTGGTTTCCATTCCTCCAAGTGGTGATATATCGACATATTGGTTCCTATTCCTCCAAGTGGTGATATATCGATATATTGGTTCCCATTCCTCCAAGTGGTGATATATCGATATATTGGTTTCCATTCCTCCAAGCAGTGATATATCGATATATTGGTTCCCATTCCTCCAAGTGGTGATATATCGATATATTGGTTTCCATTCCTCCAAGCAGTGATATATCGATATATTGGTTCCCATTCCTCCAAGCAGTGATATATCGATATATTGGTTCCCATTCCTCCAAGTGGTGATATATCGATATATTGGTTTCCATTCCTCCAAGCAGTGATATATCGATATATTGGTTCCCATTCCTCCAAGTGGTGATATATCGATATATTGGTTCCCATTCCTCCAAGTGGTGATATATCGATATATTGGTTCCTATTCCTCCAAGCAGTGATATATCGATATATTGGTTTCCATTCCTCCAAGCAGTGATATATCGATATATTGGTTCCCATTCCTCCAAGTGGTGATATATCGATATATTGGTTTCCATTCCTCCAAGTGGTGATATATCGACATATTGGTTCCCATTCCTCCAAGCAGTGATATATCGATATATTGGTTTCCATTCCTTCAACTAGTGATATATCGATATATTGGTTTCCATTCCTCCAAGTGGTGATATATCGATATATTGGTTTCCATTCCTTCAACTAGTGATATATCGATATATTGGTTCCCATTCCTCCAAGCAGTGATATATCGATATATTGGTTCCCATTCCTCCAAGCAGTGATATATCGATATATTGGTTCCCACTCCTCCAAGTGGTGATATATCAATATATTGGTTTCCATTCCTCCAAGTGGTGATATATCGACATATTGGTTCCTATTCCTCCAAGTGGTGATATATCGATATATTGGTTCCCATTCCTCCAAGTGGTGATATATCGATATATTGGTTTCCATTCCTCCAAGCAGTGATATATCGATATATTGGTTCCCATTCCTCCAAGTGGTGATATATCGATATATTGGTTTCCATTCCTCCAAGCAGTGATATATCGATATATTGGTTCCCATTCCTCCAAGCAGTGATATATCGATATATTGGTTCCCATTCCTCCAAGTGGTGATATATCGATATATTGGTTTCCATTCCTCCAAGCAGTGATATATCGATATATTGGTTCCCATTCCTCCAAGTGGTGATATATCGATATATTGGTTCCCATTCCTCCAAGTGGTGATATATCGATATATTGGTTCCTATTCCTCCAAGCAGTGATATATCGATATATTGGTTCCCATTCCTCCAAGTGGTGATATATCGATATATTGGTTCCTATTCCTCCAAGCAGTGATATATCGATATATTGGTTCCCATTCCTCCAAGTGGTGATATATCGATATATTGGTTTCCATTCCTCCAAGCAGTGATATATCGATATATTGGTTTCCATTCCTCCAAGTGGTGATATATCGATATATTGGTTCCCACTCCTCCAAGCAGTGATATATCGATATATTGGTTCCCATTCCTCCAAGTGGTGATATATCGATATATTGGTTTCCATTCCTCCAAGCAGTGATATATCGATATATTGGTTTCCATTCCTCCAAGTGGTGATATATCGATATATTGGTTCCCATTCCTCCAAGTGGTGATATATCGATATATTGGTTCCCACTCCTCCAAGCAGTGATATATCGATATATTGGTTTCCATTCCTCCAAGCAGTGATATATCGATATATTGGTTCCCATTCCTCCAAGCAGTGATATATCGATATATTGGTTTCCATTCCTTCAACTAGTGATATATCGATATATTGGTTTCCATTCCTCCAAGCAGTGATATATCGATATATTGGTTTCCATTCCTTCAACTAGTGATATATCGATATATTGGTTTCCATTCCTCCAAGCAGTGATATATCGATATATTGGTTTCCATTCCTTCAACTAGTGATATATCGATATATTGGTTTCCATTCCTCCAAGCAGTGATATATCGATATATTGGTTTCCATTCCTTCAACTAGTGATATATCGATATATTGGTTTCCATTCCTCCAAGCAGTGATATATCGATATATTGGTTTCCATTCCTCCAAGCAGTGATATATCGATATATTGGTTTCCATTCCTTCAACTAGTGATATATCGACATATTAGTTTCCATTCCTCCAAGCAGTGATATATCGATATATTGGTTCCCATTCCTCCAAGCAGTGATATATCGATATATTGGTTTCCATTCCTCCAAGCAGTGATATATCGATATATTGGTTCCCATTCCTCCAAGCAGTGATATATCGATATATTGGTTCCCATTCCTCCAAGCAGTGATATATCGATATATTGGTTTCCATTCCTTCAACTAGTGATATATCGATATATTGGTTCCCATTCCTCCAAGTGGTGATATATCGATATATTGGTTTCCATTCCTTCAACTAGTGATATATCGATATATTGGTTTCCATTCCTCCAAGCAGTGATATATCGATATATTGGTTCCTATTCCTCCAAGTGGTGATATATCGATATATTGGTTCCTATTCCTCCAAGTGGTGATATATCGATATATTGGTTTCCATTCCTCCAAGTGGTGATATAGCGATATATTGGTTTCCATTCCTCCAAGCAGTGATATATCGATATATTGGTTTCCATTCCTCCAAGTGGTGATATATCGATATATTGGTTTCCATTCCTTCAACTAGTGATATATCGATATATTGGTTTCCATTCCTCCAAGCAGTGATATATCGATATATTGGTTCCTATTCCTCCAAGTGGTGATATATCGATATATTGGTTCCTATTCCTCCAAGCAGTGATATATCGATATATTGGTTTCCATTCCTCCAAGTGGTGATATAGCGATATATTGGTTTCCATTCCTCCAAGCAGTGATATATCGATATATTGGTTCCTATTCCTCCAAGCAGTGATATATCGATATATTGGTTTCCATTCCTCCAAGTGGTGATATATCGATATATTGGTTCCTATTCCTCCAAGCAGTGATATATCGATATATTGGTTCCCATTCCTCCAAGTGGTGATATATCGATATATTGGTTTCCATTCCTCCAAGCAGTGATATATCGATATATTGGTTCCCATTCCTCCAAGCAGTGATATATCGATATATTGGTTCCTATTCCTCCAAGCAGTGATATATCGATATATTGGTTCCTATTCCTCCAAGCAGTGATATATCGATATATTGGTTTCCATTCCTCCAAGTGGTGATATATCGATATATTGGTTCCTATTCCTCCAAGCAGTGATATATCGATATATTGGTTTCCATTCCTCCACGCAGTGATATATCGATATATTGGTTCCTATTCCTCCAAGCAGTGATATATCGATATATTGGTTCCTATTCCTCCAAGCAGTGATATATCGATATATTGGTTCCTATTCCTCCAAGCAGTGATATATCGATATATTGGTTCCTATTCCTCCAAGTAGTGATATATCGACATATCGGTTTCCATTCCTCCAAGCAGTGATATATCGATATATTGGTTCCTATTCCTCCAAGCAGTGATATATCGATATATTGGTTCCTATTCCTCCAAGCAGTGATATATCGATATATTGGTTCCCATTCCTCCAAGTGGTGATATATCGACATATTGGTTTCCATTCCTCCAAGCAGTGATATATCGATATATTGGTTCCCATTCCTCCAAGCAGTGATATATCGATATATTGGTTCCTATTCCTCCAAGCAGTGATATATCGATATATTGGTTCCTATTCCTCCAAGCAGTGATATATCGATATATTGGTTCCCATTCCTCCAAGTGGTGATATATCGACATATTGGTTTCCATCCCTCCAAGCAGTGATGTGTCCATATAGTGGCTTGGGAGTTAGCTGCAACTTACTTTTCCTGTCGGTAAATCGGATCATATCTAGTGAGCAATATCGGCAGAGAGAGCTTGACGGCAGACACTGCTGCAGAAAGTCGGGCACACACCAGAACTGGAGCGATGCGTGTGTTCCAGTCGCGGGGTGAGTGGGTTTGACCGCATTTGACGGGCTGTGTGTGTATCTCTTTTCTTTTCCTCAGGCTAAAAACACCACCACGGCCAGTGTCCTGGCCACCGCCATCAGCGGCATCAGCGGCGGCAGCAACAGCAGCGGCGGCGCCAGTAACAGCAGCGACTCCTCCACCAGCGGCTCGGTCACCACCTCAGGCGCCGGGATGAACGTGAGCCAAAGCACCAGCGTCAACAGCACCGACACGGGTCGGGGCAGCAGCCTGTCCGCCTCCAGCAGCATCTTCCTCCTCCCCTTCGCCATCACTACCTCCATCCTCTACCTCTCCTGCTAGAAGCCGCAGCAGCCTCAACCCGACAAGAGCCAGCACTCCATTCAAAAACGCAACTCCCCCACGCCGTGGAACTCATGATGGGCGGGAAGCTCAGCAAGTTTCTCCAAGAGATGTCTTCTGGTTTTTTTTTTGTTTGTTCCTCCTCGTTTTCTGAAGACCACAAATCATCGATGGTGAAGGTCGCGTTTCTTTATTCAAATCCAAATGATTTCACTTCACCTTACATGAAGCGATCAAGTTGAACTAACATATGAGTTTGGTGGCGCCTTTCGATTTCCCCCTCACTCACTCCCTCTGCCTCTCTCCTTTATTGCTTCTGCTGGACCGAGCCGCCCTGATAGTTGCCATGTGTGAAACGAGGAATGATTTGAAGACCTTTCTACCGACGCTTTTGTGTAAATAATTAGGCGGGAGAACCAGCAATTTTTCTGTTGAAACGAGGCCAGGCGAGATCCTTCTTACAAACGGTCCTTAACTTTACTCTGCGAGAAGCCGCCCGTTTAATAATTTTTTTAAAAAAAAGGACATTCAGAGAAAGAGCGGTGAAGATCAGCGGTCGGACCCTTGAAATAAACAGACAGCGAATGTTCAGTTCAGGGAGAGTCCGTCCCTACTACTGGGGCTGAAGCGAAGATGGGATTTTCCCAACACCCAGCCACCCACCCAGTATCTTTATTTACAACCTGCTAGAGAGAATCACGAAAAAAAAGGTTAATTTTTAATACTTTTAGGGACAGTCCGTTAAAAAGTTTGGGTATCCAGTAACAACGGATTGAATATTTTACACAGACACCTTTTAAACCTACCTCTTTATATTGTCCGGGCTCTAATGTAGCAGTAAAAATTGGGGAATAAAAACACAAAAAAATGTCAGTCTGAAATGTAAAAAAAAATCAACGCTCTTTCTTTGTAAATGTTATCTTATTAGGGCACAGTTTAATACTGAATGCAGGAGGAAGTGAGAATGCCCATCTGAATGGACACGATCTTTTTTTAAGTGAGAGGTTAGTGCAGTCAGTGACTGTGACGCTCTGTGCCGACAGTCACACATGGTTACATGGCACCGGTTTAATGAGCAAATTCGAGTAAATTTCTGGTACTCTTTCATGGAGGACTTCGTTTCATATCGGATTCATTTTTAGCTGCATTAATCGCATTTGGCAAATATCATATTTTCTGATTACATTTTAATATTAGACTAACGTTTCTTCGTGCTGTGATCATGAAACCAATTTCCAGATGCAATAGTTCATGTATATTTTTTTTTGTACAAAATGTACTGTATTACGGGACTCGCTCTGTTTGTATAATTAATGGCTGTTACTGTCGATTTAAAGGCAAATATTTGTTTTCAGGGGGACTTTAATGGTGTTTCTGCTGTAAATAGAGGTTACCTGGTGAATCATTGAAAAGAATCGGAATATTTAAGCCCTGCTTCAAGCTTCTCTAGAAAATTAAAGGAAAATCTTTGAACCGTTTCAATAAACTGATTGTAACACAAGCCCCTGTGTGTGTGAGATGGTGTAGGTAACTGCACAGACTGGATGTACCGGAAGACGGGTTCTTCCGGCTCAAGATGATTTTCAACCATTTTTTAAAGCTTATTTTATCCGCCATACGAGACAAAGAGCTCAGATCACAAATTGTGGTTCAATTATGCAGCAAACGCGGATATTGTCAGATTTAAGCTTTTATTGTATTATCTTACTCTCCATATACAAAAGGCTGACATCTAATGCACAAAAAGAAAGACTTGGATTTCTATAGCGCCTTTCATGACCCCAGGACGCCCCAAAGCACTTTACAGCCAGTGAAGTACTTTTTGAAGTGTAGTCACTGTTGTAATGTAGGAAACGTGGCAGCCAATTTGCACACAAACAGCAATGTGATAATGACCAGATCTTCTGTTTTTGTTATGTTGGTTGAGGGATAAATATTGGCCAGGACACCGGGGAGAGCTCCCCTGCTCTTCTTCCAGTAGTGCCCTGGGATCTTTCTTCTCCACCTGAGAGGACAGACTGGGCTTCAATTTAATTTTTCATCCGAAAGACAGCACCTCCGACAGTGACAAGAAGAAATAATCCCATTATCTGTTAAACAAGCAGGGGAAAACTGTTCTGGTCACATCATTGTGAATGCATTCATGAAGATTTCTCTGGTTGTTATTTGTAGCAAAATCAAACGCATTCAAACAAAATCTTCATCAACACATATACAATATTGCTCTAAATAGATATTAAAGCAATTCTTCCCCAATGATCCTTAAATCTCCTTTTTGCTATGGCTTTTAAAATATTTTCTCCTCTCTACTCTTTGGGGGAGAAATTCAGTATTGCCCCGTTTGTGGTGCTAACTTTTGAAAGCTGGGAAACTTAGCGGCAGGCGCTAATGATTCTCAGCTTTTTCAAAATTTGGTGTTTGTGCTCCAGGAAGGAAGTGGAGCACTAAATCAAGCGCTCCACTTCCTCCCTGGAGCGCTAAAGGACATGGGCGGGGCGGTAGTGGTGCAGCGCTGCACAATGTCCCGTGCAGCGCTGCCCCGATCCGAGGCTCCTTCCCTCCCTTAAAGGGAAAGGCCATCGCTGCAGGCTGTGCATTGGGAGCAGTTAGCAGGTCCCCGATGGCAGCTGCGACCCGGCCTGATCAGCCCCCTGCATTCCAGCAGAGTGCCGGCTGATCGATCGCAGCCCAGGAGCAATCGAAAAAAATCAATAGCAACGTTGTTAAAATTTATCTCCTACCCCGCGCCAACATCCCCTTTTATTTGCACCTCTGAAGCTCCCGGCCTCCCGGACAATGCCTCCTGCAGCTGTCGGTGTTATCGCCCGGTGATGCTACAGGGGGCGGAACCGAAGTTCGGGTCCGGGGCGCTACTGGGGCAATGCGCACGGCAATGATGTCATGATCTCCGGGCGCAGGAGATCGTGGCGTAAAGTGTTACCGCTTTCGCAAACCTCCACGTCCATTTCACGGGCGTCGGTACTATCGCTGTGCCCAATCGCAAAGCCAGTAGCGTCCCCCGGAGGTGCTAACGGGAGGCGCTAAGGAACTGAATTTCTCCCTTTTCATCTCTTCCCATGCTCTATGCCTTCACCAAGAAAATCAACAGATGTTCTTTTACTAGGCCTCCGCAGTGTAGCTTTGCAAACCAATCTTTGGAAGGTGCACAAAAGTGGCTCAGGGTGATTTTCCCTCCCTCCCTCCCCATTGAGAAGGCTCTGTCCTATGACTGGAACCTCTCCCTAATGGCCCAGGTGAGATTTGCAGTGTACATGGGAGGAATCGCAGGCATCAACCTGCACTGTGTTGTCTCTGGGACAGTGTATTCGAGTTTCAACACTTTACTGACAGTTTCCCCTTCTGTTTTGCATTAATTCACTCATGGGTTGACTCTGGGAATGCTGTAGATTTCCCTTGGCAATAAAGATCATTAGCTTTTGTCCACTGTAAAATTCCTATAGTCTATGGCCTAGAAATTCACTAGCCTTAGAGCCGCTTTTGAGGCGCTAGAGGGACTAGCGCCAGAGTTATGGCCAGTTGAAAAATTCCCTGGGGCCCTAAAGCGGCGTTGCACCGATAGCGCTGCGCCGGCACCGATGACGTCATCGGTGTGCGCAGCGTCCCGGTTGCCATGCCGACGGGCCCCAGCGCCGAAATTCAGTTGCGGCCGCCTCGCCCGTGGCAGCCGCAACTAAGACTCTGGCAACAGAGTCCAACATGTGTTTGCGCCGGCGCATTAAAGGCCCCGCGGCGGCCGGCCGCTTTCCCGCCGGCCGCCTGCCCGCAGCTCCCTCCCCGGACTTCTCCCCCCCCCCCCCGGAACAGATGCAAGCCCGGCACTTGTCCGAGGTGCCGGGCTCATTTTTAAACAGATTTGCGCGGGCCGCGGCCGGGTGCAGGCAGCTCCTCCTTAACGGAAGGAGGAGGCCTGCACTTCCCCAGCCTGCCGCACCGCATCGGGTGCCGCAGCGCCGGAATTGCGGCGCTAAACGGCAGTTAGCGCCCTTTTCCAGGCGCTAAGACCCTTCAGTAGCGCCTGCAGCCGTTTGGGCACGGCGCTACTGAATTTTTGGCGCGCGCAGGGGGACTTAGCGCTGGCACTAACTTCCGGCGCTAAAGCCCTGGCTAAGCCAAAACCCAATTTCTAGGCCATTGTTTCTAAAGATCAGAGATCATGCATTTTTGAGATTTTTAATAATACAGTAAAATTTACATCAACTGTTAGACAATTGTTATGTTTTTGGAAACATTCTGTTGAGTTGAGTACTGAAGCTCTCCAACGTGCATTTTCCATGTAATCCTTCATTTTCAAGAGCATCTATCAGCAAGTTGCATCTGACCAAACTGATGAGGTTTGCTCAAATTAACAGTAGATATCCCGGTAAGACATGACAGCAACAAAATAACTGTTGATGCAGTATCACAGTGACTGCTGATGCTGTATCACAGTGACTGCTAACATTACAATGCTTGAATCATTTCCCCCTTCCTGTCTTAGGCTGCAGTCAAACTTGGCAGAAAACAAAGTGCAGTCAGCGAGACAAGTGTTGCACTGCAGGCCAAGAATCGCCCTCCAGGAGAAATCTTTTGGTAGGAGCGCTCACACTCTCTTAACATTAAATGGACTCCACAGTAAGTTTATAAAGTGCCCAGTAGGTCCAACAGGCCTTCAAGGCAAAGATACTTCGGGTACAAACCAAGCATATTCCCATAGGGAGAAAAGACGGGGCATCCAATGCTAGAGCTCCCTGGATGACAAAGGAAATATAGCTTAAAATAAAACAGAAAAAGGAGGTTTATGACAAATGTCAGGTACAGAACACAGTAGAAATCCAGGCAGAATAAAGAGCATGCAGGGGGAAATCGACAAAGGATACAAAATGGGCAAAGAGAGTATGAAAAAAGATTAGTAGGTAATATAAAAGGGTACCCAAAAATCTTTTATAAACATATAAAAAGTAAAAGGATAGTTAAAAGAATGGTGGCCCAATTAGGGACAAAAAAAGGAAATCTTGTGGAGGCAGATGGCATGAGATATCAGGTACAGAATAAATACTTTGCATCTGTCTTCTCAAAAGAAGAGGATGGTTAATGTTGCAGTAGAGGAGGAGGAGTAGAGATATTGGATATAATAAAAATAGGTAGAAAGGAGGTGTTAAATAGGTTGACATCACTCAAAAGTTAACAAGTCACCCGGTCCAGATGGGATGCATCTTAGGTTGCTGAGGGAAGCTAGGGTGGAGATAGAAGAAGCTCTGACCACAATCTTCCAGTCCTCCTTGGATATGGGAGTAGTGCTCGAGGATTGGAGGATTGCAAATGTTACATTCATGTTCAAAAAGAGGAGAGGGATAAACCTGGTAACTACAGGTCAATCAGTCTATCAAGAAACAACTGAGTGCACTGGATACGGCAAAGGCTGTGGGCCTCGACAACATCCTGGCTGCAGTGCTGAAGACTTGTGCTCCAGAACTAGCCGTGCCTCGAGCTGAGCTGTTCCAGTACAGCTACAACACTGGCATCTACCTGATAATGTGGAAGACTGCCCAGGTATGTCCTGTCCACAAAAAGAAGAAGGACAAATCCAATCCGGCCAATTACCACCCCAATCCGGCCAATTACCACCCCACCAGCCTACTCTTCACCATCAGCAAAGTAATGGAAGGGGTCTTTGACAGTGCTATCAAGTGGCACTTACTCACCAATAACCTGCTCACCGGTGGTTAGTTTGGGTTCCGCCAGGAGCACTTGGCTTGAGACATCATTACAGCCTTGGTCCAAACATAGACAAAAGAGCTGAATTCCAGAGGTGAGGTGAGAGTGACTGCCCTTGACATCAAGGCAGCATTTGACCGAGTGTGGCATCAAGGAGCCCTAGTAAAACTGAAGTCAATGGGAATCAGGGGAAAGCTCTCCACTGGCTGAAATCATACCTAGCACAAAGGAAGATGGTTGTGGTTGTTGGAGGCCAATGATCTCAGCCCCAGGATATCGCTGCAGGAGTTCCTCAGGGCAGTGTCCTAGGCCCAACCATCTTCAGCTGCTTCATCAATGACCTTCCCTCCATCATAAGGTCAGAAGTGGGGATGTTTGCTGATGACTGCACTGTGTTCAGTTCCATTCGCAACTCCTCAGAAAATGAAGCAGTCCATGCCCGCATGGACGACATTCAGGCTTGGGCTGATAAGTGGCAAGTAACATTTGCGCCACACAAGTGCCAGGCAATGACTATCCCCAACAAGAGAGATTCTCCTTGACATTCAATGGCATTACCATCATCAAATCCCCCACCATCAACATCCTGGGGGTCACCATTGACCAGAAACTTAATTGGACCAGCCACATAAATACTGGTTCAAGAAGGCAGCTCACCACTGCCTTCTCAAGGGCAATTAGGGATGGGCAATAAATGCTGGCTTTGCCAGCGATGCCCACATCTCCTGAATGAATAAAAAAGGTAACAAAGAGGGTTGCTGAAGCTAGTGCAGTAGATGTTTATATATGTTTATATATGGATTATCAAAAGGCAGTTGATAAAGTACCACATAACAGACTTATTTGGAAAATAGAAGTACAGCACATGTTATTAAAGGGACGGTGGTAACTTGGGTATGCAAATGGTTAAGGGTTAGGAGGCAGAGAGTAGTGCTGAACGTATTCCAGTTTGCATACAGTTACCATAGAGTTGCCAGGCATTTGACATTATCCCATTAATACCTAGCTTGGGGGAGTGTAAAATTGCAGGTGTCCAAATTAGAATGAAAGGAAGAAAGAAAGAAAGAAAGACAGAAAGAAAGAAAGAGAAAGAAAGAAAGGAAATTGTAATTATATAGCACCTTTTATGACCTCAGGATGAGAATACAAGTGCGAAACAGGCTGAATATGGAAAGTTCAGAGGGGAAGTCAAAAAGGAAATAAGAGGGGCAAAGAGAGAGTATGAGAATAGATTGGCAGCTAACATAAAAGGGAAAGATGAGATAGTGGAGATACTGGATGGGATAAAAATTGATAGAGGAGGTACTAGAAAGGTTGACTGTATTTAATGTAGATAAGTCACAAGGACTGGATGGGATGCATCCTAGGATGCTGAGGGAAGTAAAGGTGGAAATTGCGGAGGTAATGGCCATAATCTTCCAATCCTCCTTGGATACGGGGCTGGTGCCAGAGTGCTGGAGAATTGCAAATGTTACACCGTTGTTCAAAAAAGGGTGTAAGGATAAACCCAGCAACTACAGGCCAGTCAGTTTAACCTCAGTAATGGGGAAGCTTTTAGAAATGATAATCCGGGGCAAAATTAACAGTCACTTGGAAAAGTATGGATTAATTAAGGAAAACCAGCACAGATTTGTTAAAGGCAAATTGTGTTTAACTGACTTGATCGAGTTTTTTGATGAGGTAACAGAGAGAGTTGATGAGGGCAATGCGGTTGATGTGGTGTACATGGACTTCCAAAAGGCGTTTGATAAAGTGCCACATAATAGGCTTGCCAGCAAAGTTGAAGCCTATGGAATAAAAGGGACAGTGGCAGCATGGATCTGAAATTGGCTAAGTGACAGGCAACAGAGAGTAGTGGTGAATGGTTGTTTTTTGAACTGGAGGAAGGTATACAGTGGTGTTCCCCAGGGATCGGTACTAGGACCATTGATTTCCTTGATATATATTAATGACTTAGGGGGAATAAATTGGGTATCAGCCCGTTTGGAGCCCTAACTTTTAAAAGCTGAAAAAATTAGCGCCAGGCGCTAATGATTTTCAACTTGAAAAAAATTTGGGTTTTGCGCTCCAGGTAGGAAGTGAAGCGCTAAATCAATTGCTGCACTTCCTTCATGGAGCACAACAGGCAGCAGGCGGGGCGGTAGGTGTGCAGCGCTCCACAATGGGCCGTGTAGCGCTGCTGTGTTAGAAGGCTCCTTCCCTCCCTTAAAGGGAAGGGCCATCGCTGCAGGCGCTGCAAGAGGAGGCCTTACCTGGTCCCCGACAACAGCTGCGATCCGGCCCGATCAGCCCCGATGCACTGCAGCAGAGTGCCGGGCTGATCGATCGCTGGTGAAGAAAACAAAAAAAAAAACAAAAGAGCATTTCACAATTTTTTTCACTTACCTCGGCCACCTCGCCTTTAAGTATCACCCCCGAAGAGTCCGGCCTCCCAATGAACGCCTCCTGCAGCTGCTGGTGCTTTCGCCCAGCGACGCTGCAGGGGGAGGAACTGATGTTCGAGTCCGGGGTGCTACTGGGGCAATGCGCACGGTGATGCCGCTATGATCTCTGGGTGAAGGAGACCAGGGCGCAACGCCATACCGCAGCCACAAACCTCCTGCCGAATATAGTGTGAGTCGATCTTCTGGGTGTGCCCGGTCGGTAAATGCTTAGCGCCCTGTTATCGCCCCCCGGAGGTGAAAATGTGGCACGCTAAGGAGGCCAATTTATGGGCCTTAGACTTGGGTGTACAGGGCACAATTTCAAAATTTGCAGATGACATTAAACTTGGAAGTATAGTGAACAGTGAGAAGGATAATGATAGACTTCAAGAAGACATAGACAAGCTGGTGGAATGGGCAGACATGTGACAGATGAAATTTAACGCAGAAAAGTACGAAGTGATACACTTTGATAGGAAGAACAAGGAGAGGCAATATAAACTACAGGGTACAATTCTAAAGGGGGTACATGAACAGAGAGACCTGGGGGTATATGTGCACAAATCATTGAAGGTTGAGAATGTGGTTAAAAAAGTATACGGGATCCTGGGCTTCATAAATAGAGGCTTAGGGCAGGATTTTCATTGGGCCGTGGAGGCGGGGTTGGAGGCGTGTGGGGGGTTAAAAATCTCAAAATCGGGGGGCACGAACCCATCCCGCCCCCAACCCGCCTCCATGCCAGTTTCAAAGGAGGCGGATACCCGACCTGTGCTGGGACCCACCTCCCCGAGGCAGGAAGGGGATTAGTGCCAATTAACTGCCTGTGAACAGGTAGTTAACAGGCAGTTTTTAGCCTAATCCCTATTTTTATTGCTGAAGTGTGGGATTCTCGACGGCTCCAAACCACGCCAAGTTAGCGAGGCGGGCCGTTGGGCTGAAGGGCTTGGAGGGTTCGAGATGTCCGGTGTTCAGGTGAGTGATGGGCGCATGAGTGCAAAGGTAAGTGTGTTTGGTGTGAGTAAAGTGTTTAAGGAAGTTTTACTTACCTTTACTTACCTTTACAGCCTTCCTTCCTTCAGGCCTCTGGAGTCCCTCATCTCACCGGCACAGAAAGCAGAATGGCCGTGAGCTGTCAAAAGTTGCAGCATTCAGCTTTCTGTTCTGGTCTAAATCAGCCTGAGAGGAAGGAATTAACTTGGAGTACAGATTGTCAGTGTTTGACAGCTTCAAAGAGCTGTCAAACACTGATATTTCATCTGTCAAAAGCTCTTGACAGATGAAATGTCAATCTGTGACGTCACCTGTTGCCAGGTGGCCTGCTGAGCCCAACAAGGTCAATCAAGTGAAAATCGCATGGGTTGGCCACAACTCAATGGAGGCGGGACTACAACCCCGAAAGTTGTAGTCCCGCCTCCATCACGCCTCCAGTATCAAAATCCAGCCCATAGAGTACAAAAGCAAGGAAGTTATGATGAACCTTTATAAAACACTGGTTTGGCCTCAACTGGAGTATTGGGTCCAATTCTGGGCACCGCACTTTAGGAAGGATGTGAAGGCCTTAGGGAGGGTGTAGAAAAGATTTACAAGAATGGTTCCGGGCATGAGGGACTTCAGTTATGTGGATAGACTGGAGAAGCTGGGGTTGTTCTCCTTAGAGCAGGGAAGGTTGAGAAGAGATTTGATAGAGGTGTTCAAAATCATGAGAGGTCTAGACAGATAGATAGAGAGAAACTGTTCCCATTGGCGGAAGGGTCGAGAACCAGAGGACATAGATTTAAGGTGATTGTCAGAAGAACCAAAGGCGACATGAGGAAAAACATTTTTGCGCTGCGAATGGTTAGGAGCTGGAATGCACCGCCCGAGAGGGTAGTGGAGGCAGACTCAATTGTGGCTTTCAAAAGGGAATGGGGTAAGTAGCTGAAGGAAAAAAAATTGCAGGGCTATGGGGAAAGGGCGGGGGAGTGGGACTAGCTGAAGTGCTCTTGCAGAGAGCTGGCACGGGCTTGACAGGCCGAATGGCCTCCTTCTGTGCTGTAACCATTCTATGATTCTGTAGTGCCTTTCACGACCTAAGGACGTCCAAAAGCACTTTACAATCAATTAAATACTTTTGAAGTGTAGTTACTGTTGTAATGTAGGGAAACCTGGCCTACAATTTATAATGTCCCAAAGTCAGCAATGAGATAAATGACCAGATAATCTGTTTTTGTTATGTTAATTGAGAGATAAATATTGTCCAGGACACCAGAACTCCTCTGCTCTTCTTCGAATAGTGCCATGGAATTTTTTATGTCCATCTGAGAGGGCAGGTGGGGTCTCAGTTTAACGTCTCACCTCCGACAGTGCAGCACACCCTCATTACTGCACTGGAGTATTGTCAAATCAGTGCTCACTTTACTCAGTTCCTAGGGGAGGAAGGATGATTTCAAAACTGGGAAGTGTGACTACGAATATCCTTATAAATGCAAAACGGGAGGTAGGCAGTAAAGATCAGGGCACAGGCTGCTAACCCCTGTACATATCTAGGCTAAATATATTTAAACTGTATCAGAATGTATTTTCAGCTTCATAAGACATTTTCAGATGAGTCGAAAATGCAAAATTCAGCTGACTATTAAAGGGCAGCATGACTTTGTGGAGGGGAGGAAGCACCTTCAATGAGCGAGATATTCCAGTTTGTTCTAGTTACACTGGATCAGGAGTAGGCCATTCAATCCTTCAAGCCCATTCCGACATTCAATTAGATCATAGCTGATCTGTACCTCAACCCCACCTTTGATTCATATCCCTCGATGCCCTTACCTAATAAAGATCTCAGCCTTGTAAAGTTCAATTGACCCAGCTTCCACAGCCTTCTGGGAGAAAGAGTTTCAGATTTCTGCTACTCTTTGTACAAAAAAGTGCTTTCTGATTTCACTCCTGAATGGCCTAGCTTTAATTTTAAGATTGTGCTCCTTGTTCTAGTTTCCCTCACCAGAGGAATTAACTTATCTGTATCTACCCTATCAAATCATTTTATTGTGGCGACACGCCACCACTGGACATAATCCGCTCCCGGCGGCACGGACAGTTTAAGCAGACGCCCCCAGCCGGGGGCCCTTTCCTCCAGCAACTTGTTTCCCGCAGGGACAGGCTGCCGGGAGCACTTCCTGTCTGGGGAGTATTTAAGTGGTTGCGCGGGCTTTTCCAGTTTCTCTTTGCCATGAGGTTGATTAAAGCAGTTGTGTTTCACCAACTCTGGTCTCGACTCCCACGTTTGCCGCGGTATCTCAACATTGGTGACCCCGATGCTCAGGACGAATCCTAAGCTAGCATGGCGGATACAAACGCAGTCACGGTTAAACTACCGGACTTTTGGGAGAACCTGGCCGAGGCCTGGTTCGTTCAAGCCGAGTCCAGATTCCGGCTGAAAAACATTACAGTCGACGCCACGAAGTACGACTACCTCGTCGCCTCTCTCACCTACGCCACAGTCCCCAAGGTTTGGGCAGCGCTGCAGGATCCACCAGTGGAAGGCAAGTATGAACATCTGAAGGCCGCGCTCCTTAAAAAATTTCAAGCGTCCTCTTACTAGCGCAACTGCCAACTCTTCGACCTCCCCGGCCTTGGTGACGCTTCACTGTCGGATCTGCTTTCCCACATGTTGTCCCTCTCGGACGACAAAAACCCCGGCGCCCTCTTTCGCACGCTTTTCATTCGGCAGCTCCCCGCCAGCATCCGCCCGCTCATTGTGGAGTCTGGCTCCACGGACCTGAATGAGATAGCCGCAAAGGCCGACCGGCTGCTCTCTGCGCAGACCGCCCGCGACGTCGCGCCCGACCTCACGGCAACGACCACGCGGTCTCCCCGGCCCACTAGGCCCGACCGCCCTACCACTCCGGGTCACTGCTACTACCACACCCGTTTTGGCACTAGGGCCCAATGCTGCACGCCACCGTGCACTTTCAAACCCCCCCCCCGCACCGGCCCCCACGATGGCCGCGGGGCAAAAGGGGCCTCTACTGTACGTCACCAACGACAGCACCAACCGCCACTTTCTGTGCGACACAGGGGCCCAGCACAGCATCACCCCCGCCTCCGCCCTCGAAATCCAACGCGGCGCACGGGGTATCACGCTGACCGCAGCCAATGGCTCTGACATCCGCACATACGGCACCCGCATGGTCACGCTCGACCTTGCAGGCCGCCGCTACCACTGGGAGTTCCTCATAGCCAGGGTCCTCTGCCCACTCATCGGCGCCGACTTCCTACGCGCCCACGGCCTCCTTGTCGACATTCCGAGGCACCGCCTCGTCGACATCAATACTATGGCCCCCATCCCTGGCGCATTCACCCGGCCCGTTCGGCCCGCCTGACAACCTACTGCCTCGCCAGAGCCACGGACGACTACTCGGCACTTCTAGCCGAGTTTCCCGCCCTCACTAACCCGACCTTTTCGGCCAAAGCCGCCAAACACGGTGTGGAGCACTATATCCCCACCACCGGCCCCCCGGTTTCTGCCCACGCCCGCAGACTCAACCCGGCCAAGCTGGAAATCGCGCGGGCCGAGTTCACCACCATGGAGCAACTCGGCATCATCCGCCGCTCCAGCAGCCCTTGGGCCTCGCCCCTCCACATCTCCCCCAAACCCGGCGGAGGCTGGCGCCCCTGCGGGGACTACCGCCGCCTCAACGACGCCACCACCCCCGACCGATACCCGGTGCCGCACATCCAGGACTTCTCGGCCCGACTGGCCGGACGAACTGTCTTTTCCAAGGTCGACCTGGTGCGCGGTTACCACCAAGTCCCCGTACACCCCGCGGACATCCCCAAAACGGCCGTCATCACCCCATTCGGCCTGTTCGAGTTCCTGAGGATGCCCTTCAGCCTCAAGAATGCAGCCCAGGCTTTCCAGCGCCTTATGGACTCAGTCCTCCGGGACCTGAACTTCCTATTCGTCTATCTAGACGACATTCTCGTGGCCAGCTCCTCCCAACAGGAACACCTCGAACACATTTGCATCCTGTTCGGGCGCCTAGCCCAACACGGGCTCATCCTCAGCCCGGCGAAGTGCCAATTCGGCCTAGCCGAGATCGATTTTCTCGGTCACCACATCACCCCTGCTGGGGCCGTCCCCCTGCCCAACAAGGTACAGGCCGTCCAGCAATTCCCCCACCCCAAAACCATCAAGGGCCTCCAGGAGTTCCTCGGGATGGTGAACTTCTACAACAGGTTCATTCCCAGAGCTGCAGCCCTCATGAAGCCCCTATACGACTCCCTCCGAGGTAAATCCGGCAAGATGGCCATAGCCTGGATCACTGACACGTCAGCCGCCTTCGACGCCACCAAAAACGCGCTCGCCGACGCCACCCTGCTCGCGCACCCGAGGGCCGATGCCCGGGTCGCGCTCACCACCGACGCCTCCGACCACGCGGTCGGAGCCATGTTCGAGCAGTGGGTCAATGGCGTGTGGCAGCCACTTGCCTTCTACAGCCGCCAACTGCGCCCCCCCGGAGGTCAAATACTCTACTTTCGACCGCGAGCTCCTCGCGCTCCACCTGTCGGTCCGCCATTTCAGGTTCCTCCTGGAGGGCCGCCCCTTCACCGCGTACGTGGACCACAAGCCGCTCACATACGCGATGGCCAAGCACACCGAACCCTGGTCCACTAGGCAGCAACGCCAGCTCGCGGCCGTGCCCGAGTTTACTACGGACATCCAGCACGTCTCCGGTAGAGACAACGTTGTCGCCGACTGCCTTTCCCGTCCCGCCATCTGCGCGAATCACCTCGCGGTCGACTACGCGCAACTAGCAGTGGCCCAGCCCACGGACCCAGACCTCCTCTCGGCGGCTACCAGCCTGCCAGGGCTACGCCTAGCCAAGGTCGCGCACGGGCCCGAAGCCATGGCAGTCACTTGCGACGTCTCACTCGGCCAACCCAGGCCGGTCGTCCCTGCAACCTGGCGCCGCCGCATCTTCGACGCGCTACATGGGCTCTCCCATCCGGGTTCCCACGCATCCGTCAAACTCCTCTCCCAGCGCTTCGTCTGGCGCGGCCTCAGCAAAGATGTTCGGACTTGGGCCACCTCCTGCCTCGCCTGCCAATGGGCTAAGGTACAGCTGCACACAAAAGCACCCCTGGGAGACTTCGAGGTACCCAGCCGCCACTTCGACCACGTACATGTCGACATCGTCGGTCCTCTGCCGCCATCGCAAGGCCAAACTTATCTCCTCACGATGGTCGACCGCTACACACGCTGGCCTGAGGCAGTGCCGCTGACCTCCACCACCACAGCCGACATCGCCAGGGCGTTCGTTAACACCTGGGTCGCAAGGTTCGGCGAACCAGCCGACATAACCTCCGACAGAGGCGCCCAGTTCACCTCCGAACTCTGGACGGCCACAGCACGCAACCTCGGGGTGACGCTCCACCGAACCACGGCGTACCACCCGCAGGCCAATGCGCTGTGTGAACGCTTCCACAGGTCACTCAAGGCCTCACTCCGCGCCGGCCTGCAGGACAGTACCTGGACTGACCGCCTACCGTGGGTGCTACTAGGCCTACGCACCGCGGTCAAGGAAGACCTCCAGTCCTCGGCAGCGGAGTTAGTCTACGGACAACCGCTGCGCGTACCAGGCGAATTCCTCCCGGAGGCTACCATGCCTTGGTCGGCCGAACAGCAGCGGCTCAACTCTTTCTCTTCCGCTCAACAGTTCGCCCCACTTCCGGTCAACCGACACGGCGAACTCGCACCTCATGTCCCGCCAAACTTACAGCAGGCACGCTTCGTCTTCGTGCGACACGATGCGCACCGCGGACCCCTGCGACCCCCGTACGACGGACCGTACGAGGTACTACAAACCGGGGACAAGGTCTTCAAGCTGCGACTCGGCGACAGGGTCGACACAGTCTCCATCGACCGGCTCAAACCAGCACACACAGAACCAGTGGAACAGGTCCCCGTGGCCCGACCTCCAACTAGAGGCCGTCCCGCCAGCAAGCCAGCACAGCCGGCGGCGAACCGCCCGGCCCCACCAACTAGACCGGCGACCACTCAGAGCCGCTCCGGCAGAACCATTAGACCACCGTCACGACTCGTCCACTCCTCCTAAGCGGATTCTGGGGGGAGCTCTGTGGCGACACGCCACCACTGGACATAATCCGCTCACGGCGGCACGGACAGTTTAAGCAGACGCCCCCAGCCGGGGGCCCTTTCCTCCAGCAACTTGTTTCCCGCAGGGACAGGCTGCCGGGAGCACTTCCTGTCTGGGGAGTATTTAAGTGGTTGCGCGGGCTTTTCCAGTTTCTCTTTGCCATGAGGTTGATTAAAGCAGTTGTGTTTCACCAACTCTGGTCTCGACTCCCACGCTTGCCGCGGTATCTCAACATTATCATTTTAAACAACACAATTACATGACCCCTCAACTTTTTAAACTGAAGGGAATACAAACCAAATTTATGCAACCTGTCCTCATAATTGAACCCAATAAGCCCTGTTATCCTTCTGCTGAATCTGCGCTGTACCCCAACCCCCCAGCCCCCGCCCAAGGCCAAGACATCCTTCCTGAGGTGAAATGCCCAAAACTGAATGCAGTTCTCCAGATGGAATCTAACTAGAGCTTTATACAACTGAAGCATAACTTCCTCCCCTTTGTAGTCCAGCTTCCTTGCGATAAAAGCTAACATTAGATTAGCCTTTTTGATTACTTTTTGTACCTTTGCATTAGTTTTTAGTGATTTGTGTACCTGGACGCCCTTTGCTCCTCCACAGTTCCTAGTGCCTTGCAATTAAAAAAATATTCTGATTCCTCATTCTTGGATTCAAAAGTGGATGACTTCATACTTGCCCACATTGAACTCCATCTGCCACAGTTTGCCTACTCACTTAATCTGTTGATGTCCCTTTGTAACTTTCTGATCCCATCTACACAACTTACCGTGCCTCCTAACTTAGTGTCATCTGCAAAGTTGGATATACAACTCTCCATTCCTTCATCTAAGTCATTAATATATATGGTGAAAAGCTGAGGCCCCAGCACAGATCCCTGGAGAACACCACTTGTCACCTCCCACCAATCAGAGTACATACATTTTATCTCTACTCTCTATCTCCTACCTCTCTATCTCTTGACCTTTAGAAAATGATGACTACTGCATCTGCAATTTCCCCACATTTCTTTTAATACCTTAGGATGGAAACCATCAGGTCCTGGAAATTTGTCTATCTTAAGTCTGATTATTTTTTCCATTACCATTTATTTACTTATAATAAATCCACTAAATTCCTCCACTTGACTTATTTTTAGGTTCCTTTGTATGGCTGGTATTTTGTCCTCTTCCTCTACTGTAAAATGGTTACAAAGGATTCATTTAAAAAGTCTGCCATTTCCTTGTTATCCATTATAGTCGCACCCGTTATGTGCACCCACAATCTCCCTTACCACTCTCTTTCTCTTGATATATTTATATCTTCTTCTTAGGCAGTCCCTTGGAACCGAGGATGACTTGCTTCCACATTAAAAATGAGTTCTCAGGTGACTGATGAGTCCAATGCGGGACCTACAGTCTTTGTCACAGGTGGGGCAGACGGTGGTTGAAGGGGCGGGTGGGTGGGGTACTTGGGTTGACGTGCGCTCCTTGCGCTGCCTGCGCTTGGCTTCCGCTTGCTCCCGGCGAACAGACTCGAGGTGTTCGGCCCCTTCCTCATGCTTCCCCTCCACTTTGTGCGGTCTTGGTCCAGGGATTCCGAGGTGTCCGTGGGGATGTTACACTTTTTCAAGGAGGCTTTGAGGGTGTCCTTGAAGTGTTTCCTCTGCCCACTTGGGCCTCTCTTGCCGTGCTGGAGCTCTGAGTAGAGCGCTTCTTTTGGGAGTCTTGTATCGGGCATGTGGACAATGTAACCCGTCCATTGGAGCTGATCGAGTGTGGTTAGAGCTTCGATGCTGAGGATGTTGGCCTGAGCAAGAACACTGACGTTGGTGCGCCTATCCTGCCAATGGATTTGCAGGATCTTGCGGAGGCAGCGTTGGTGGTACCTCTCCAGTGCTTTGAGGTGCCTGCTGTACATGGTCCATGTCTCTGAGGCATACAGCAGGGTGGGTATCACTGCTGCTCTGTAGGCCATGAGCTTGGTGCCGGGTTTGAGGTCCTGGTCTTCAAACACTCTCTTCCTCAGGCGACCGAAGGCTGCACTGGCACACTGAAGGCGGTGTTGGACTTCATCGTCGACGTCTGCCCTTGTTGACAGTAGGCTCCCGAGGTATGGAAAGTGGTCCACGTTGTCCAACTTTTACTGGTAGCTTTGATATTCCTTGCAAGTTTTTTTCGTACTCCTTTTTGTACCTCTTATAACTTTCTTTATATCTCTTTGTTGTGTTTATAGCTCTCGCAGTCTGTTGGATTTCCATTTTTCCTTGCATTGTGCCAGCGTTTTCTTTCAGCCTTCTCTTACCTCATTTGTTGACCGTGGTTGCTTAACTGCACAAGTACAGCTTCTTCCTTTTATGGGTATTTACTGGTTTTGTATTGTATCAAAAACATCTTTGAATACCTCCCACTGTTTGTCTGTAGGTTTACCCATTAACAGTTCAGCCCAGTTTATTGTGGTCAATTGATTTCTCACCCCTTTGAAGTTTTCCTTACTTAAATTTACAACCTTGGTTTGTGAATCTTGCTTCTTCCTTTCAAACCTAATATCAAAATCCATCATATTATGCTCACTATTCACAGGATTTTCCCTTACAATCAGATTGTTAATAATTCATAAATATTTTCATACTATGTTGAGTTTCCACATTCCATCTGATAGGTCCAGTTGCAGCCAGCTGAGTGGAGATCCACATCCTTCCTCTTTTGAAGAACCAAAGGTGAAGGGTGAAGTCACACAGGGCAGGAATCAGCATGGCTGAAAAGAGCAAAAGACACAATGAGGTAAATCGGAAAGTAATGTTTAGGTGATGCCAAGCTTGGGTTGCACCTTTCACAACCTCAGGACTTCCCTAAGCACTTTAGCAGCCAATAAAGTATTTTTGAATTGTAGTCACTGTTGTAATGTAGGACAAAGGGAGGTAAGGGATTTTTACGTTCATGAACATTTTATATAAAGGTACAGGAATTGAATGATTTCAACATGTCCCCTTTAGGCTTTGTAAACAGTTTCACACCGTCCTTTCAGTATGAATTCCGAGCTGCAGAACACAAAAACACTTTTGTGTTTTACTCTTGTGTCTGCAAAATTAGCAAATGCTGACACAATCAGTTTTCAGATGAAGCAATGTCTAGACCAGGACAAACTGGTGGCTCATGTGATTGTGTGTGTGTGTGTGTGTATGTGTGTACTGCAAGTGATATTACATCTCCCTCACTGGTAGCGTCAGCATAGCTTCAGAGTTCATCAAAAATTCAGATGCAGAAGACAATAAGGATATCAAATCAAACACTGGCACGTAATCTTCTAAAATATATGCAATGGCAGCAGCTGCAGGGACAGACAATGCTCACAGCACAACTGCAAATGGGCAGAATCATGAGTCATGAATTGGATGCTCCATTTGTGAACATTGCTCGATTATGCTCGGACTGTTGCACATAAATTGATTGTATAAACTCTCAACAATACTCACATAAAAATAAATATTAGGGCTACTGATAAATGCTTTTAAATGTAATTCTTCATTGCATACCTTTTACTTGGTGACCTCCGGCGATCCCTTTAAGAACCACCAGTTCGGCCACCGTAGACCCGGAAGACTGAGTAGAAGATGCACGGGGTACGTTCTGCCCAGTTTTTTGCTGAATTTGGCATTGGGGTCCTAAACCTGGCGTTAGGCCTGGATTAGCATATTCGAGGTGTCAAATGCCTGATTTAGGCAGGCATCCCAGGCACTGTTCACTCACTGCATTACCATAAGATTCTACTTAAATATACATGGTTCAATTAGGACTTTTATTCAAAACCTCCTTCCAAATTTGAACAGTGGTGCAGTCCTTCGTGACTATTTTTTTGTTCTGAGATAAATGGACATGAAGATAAAAGTCTGCAGGTGTAATCATTTAGGCTACAGCCAGACATAAAGGACTGCTCCAAGTACTAGCGGAGATCTACTCCATTTGTCAGTTTTCTCCTCCTCTTAGCTCTCTTTGGTTCTCGTACTGCAGCTACTGACTATAGTTGTGGGAATTCAGTTAGTAGAAGGGTGTCCAAGACTTGGCTTCATAGGTCACATTGTGTAGGAGCCACAGGGATCGGTGCTGGGTCCTTTGCTGTTTGTAGTGTACATTAATGATTTAGATATGAATGTAGGAGGCATGATCAGTAAGTTCGCAGATGACACAAAAATTGGTGGAGTGGTAAATAGCGAGGAGGGAAGCCTCAGGCTACAGGACGATATAGATGGGATGGTTAGATGGGCAGAACAGTGGCAAATGGAATTTAACCCTGAAAAGTGTGAGGTGATGCATTTTGGGAGGACTAACAAGGCAAGGGAATACACAATGAATGGTAGGAGCTTAGGAAGGACAGAGGATCAGAGGGACCTTGGTATGCATGTACATAGATCCCTGAAGGCAGCAGGGCAGGTAGATAAGGTGGTTAAAAAGGCATATGGCATACTTGCCTTCATTAGCCGAGGAATAGAATGTAAGAGCAGGGAAGTTATGATGGAGCTGTACAAAACGCTAGTTAGGCCACAGCTGGAATACTGTGTGCAGTTCTGGTCACCACACTATAGGAGGGATGTGATTACATTGGAGAGGGTGCAGAGGAGATTCACCAGGATGTTACCTGGGCTGGAGCGCTTCAGCTATGAAGTGAGACTGGACAGGCTGGGGTTGTTTTCCTTAGAGCAGAGAAGGCTGAGGGGGGACCTGATTGAGGTGTACAAAATTATGAGGGGCATAGATAGGGTAGATAGAAAGGAACTTTTCCCCTTATTAGAGGGGTCAATAACCAGGGGGCATAGTTTCAAGGTAAGGGGCAGGAGGTTTAGAGGGGATTTGAGGAAAAACGTTTTCACCCAGAGGGTGGTTGGAATCTGGAACTCACTGCCTGAAAGGGTGGTAGAGGCAGGAAACCTCACAACATTCAAGAAGCATTTAGATGAGCACTTGAAATGCCATAGCATACAAGGCTATGGACCAAGTGCTGGAAAATGGGATTAGAGTAGACACGATGGGCCGAAGGGCCTCTTTCTGTGCTGTATAACTCTATGGGGGAAAATTTCGGTTGGTTTGTGGCGGCACTAAATACTACTGCCATGATCTCCTGCGTCAGCAGATCATGACGTCAGTCGACAGTGCAATGCCCCGGTAGCGCCCCGGACCGGATATTGAGTGGCGCCCCCTGTCTTACCGCCTGCCGCTAGCAACGACAGGTTGAGGGGAGCGTTTTGCAGTCGGGAAGGGACTGGGGGAGCGCTATTTAAAGGTGACTGCTTCCTGCCTTTGTTTTGTCGGCAAAATATTTGCACCACGCATTCTGAGTGAGAGAGAGAGACTGCAGGAGATATTTAAAGCTGTGTTGACGAGTTTTGGGTACTGAGCAGCACTTTGCAGGTTCTTTCTGATTTGATCTTCCTTGCATCGATTTAGAAGAGACTATGGAGGCTGCACTCTGAGCTCTTTCCCTGGGCCTCTCCATTGTTCTTTCCAGCAGATTTGATGTACAGGTCTCTCCAGGCCGAGATTCAAGGCTGCAATGAGCAGGGTGTGGATGGAGAACAAGATCGACCCTCCCCTTTAAGAACTGGCCGGCGCCAGTGTGTCTGTGTTCCATTGCTGACTGACATCACATGAGCTTTGCCAGTACTGTGAGGTAGCGCCTCGCTCCTCGGCCTTTGCGCCTTAAGACAGGTGTGTAGCGCCTGATTTAGCGCTCCAATCACCTCCAGGGGCGATAAAAGCCAAGTTTGCAGTCAGAGGCGATAATTAGCGTCAGGTGCTAATCTTTGCGTCCGGCCGATAACTGCGCCCCAAATGGGGTGATACTGAATTTCTCCCCCTATGACTCTATGGGGGAGAAATTCGGTATCGCCCCGTTTGGGGCGCTAGTATTGGTGGTGCGCAAAGTTTAGCGCCAGGCGCAATTTACCGCCACCTCGGGTGATATTGGGTAGCTGCGCCCCTGAAGGTGATTGCGGCGCTAAATCAGGCACTGCACGATAGTCTTAAGGCGCTAACCGGGTGGCGCAATGCAATTTCTCCGCAGGCGGGCACAGCGCAGGTGCTGTCAATTATCGATTTTAGCCAGACACGCTGGCACCGGCCAGCTCTTAAAGGGGCGGATCGATTATCATCTCCAGCCGCACCCTGCGCCTCATAGGCCTCAAACTTGGCGGTAACCAACCTGTGGCGTCGACAACTGCATCAATATGGAGAGGGCCAGGGAGAGAGCGCAGCGCTTCAGCGAGGGGGCATTGGATGCTCTGGTTGGCGCGGTGGAGCGCAGGCGATCTGTGCTCTACCCAGAGAATGGCAGGAGGCCTCAACACAGCGACTATCGCAGAGCTTGGAGGGAGGTTTCCCACAGAGTCACCTCCAGCAGCATGGTTCCCAGGGCTCCTGTGCAATGCAGGAAGAAGTTCAACGGCCTCACTCGGGTCGTCAGGGTGAGTGCCTTTTTCAGAATCATCTTCATCCCTCCATCTGCACCTCACTTTATGGCCAGAGGGTGCGCAGAGCCCCAATGGCCAGCTGTCATCCAGCACCCATGGCCCTTTCTGGAAACACACACGCACATTCAGCTCTGTGCATAATGTAAGGGCTAATCGACCATGGGAGGCATGTCATGCCAGATCAGGGCAGCATAATGTAAAGGCTAATCGACTATGGGAGGCATGTCATGCCAGATCAGGGCTGCATAATGTAAGGGCTAATCAACCATGGGAGGAATGTCATGCCAGATCAGGGCTGCAGGTTTCATCACACCCCGTCCTTTCTCTTGCAGGCCAAGCTGGCGAATAATAGAAGGCAACAGCATCAGACCGGAGGAGGCCGGCCTCACCTGCAGATCCTTACAGACCTGGAGGAGTGAGTCCACCGGATTATGGCAAGCCGGTTGATTGGCCCCGTCGCCTCTGGAGATGCCGCCCCCCATTGTGGACAGCAATGGTAAGGTCATCACCTTTTTGACCTCTCTCCTTCCACTTGTTCCCCACACCAGCATGCTTTTTCACTCTCAAGCCAACTCAATGCATTGCAGCACTCATGCATCCCTTGCTGCCACCCTATCCTTTCGCTAAAGCCACTCTTCAACCTCCCTGCTTTCAGATGCTGCATCACCAGCTCGGGAGGCGGGCCCTCAAGCTGCCAGTGCGAGTGACTCTGGAGGCGACGAGGAGGAGGAAGCCGGACCATCCGTACCACCCTCAGGTGAGCCAGCCCATGTCCAGACTGGGGAGACTCCTTCCCTGGAGGGGAGCGGGGGGGAATGGTCTGAGGAGGATGTAGCTCCAGGACCCAGCGGCCTGCAGCAACGCGAGGGGGGTAGGGAAGCTCGGGGGCGTCTCCCCGGAGGGCGAGTCGGGCCGCGAGTGCTGCTGCACAGAGCGCAGAAGAGGTGCGTGCCCTCGCAGAAATGAGCGCCCAGGCTGGGCTGAGGCACACTGAGCTCATGGCTGCAGTGGCAAGAATGCACGACTCCATTGAGACACTGGCAAGGAGTGTCCAGGACTTCGGCGCAGCACAGACAAGGAGTGTGCAGGACTTCGGTGCAGCACTGGCAAGGATTCTCCAGGACTTCGGCGAAGCACTGGCACCTGCCACGCAAGTGCTGAGTGCTGCCACGCAGTCAGTGGCTGGTCTCATGCAGACGCAGATTGAGGCCACGCGAGCACTGACTGCTGCTACCCTTGCTGGATCGGGCAGAATTCCCCAGGGCCCTCGCCGCGCCACAGCAGGCCAGCAATCTGTGCACCAGCCAATTGCTGCGCATGCTGCGGTGCTGCCCCGTCAGAGTGCCAGTGTGTCAGCCGACCAGGGAGCTGCTGTCCACTCTCAGGATGATAGCATTCCTGGTGCCACCACTGGCACTTCTCCACTGCAGCTGCCACCACCTGTAGGACAGACTGCTTCCGCCCATGCGGAGTTGGAGCAGTCAGCAGCCGGGCCCTCCAGGCCCAGAGCTGGTCCAGGCCGTACCTCAAGGGCATCTGCGGTCTCAGTTTCGGACAGTCAGCAGGCCTCCCCCAGCCTTGCTGCAGCCACTGGGGTCCCATTACGGAGGAGCTGCAGGGCGGGAAGGGGGCAATTCCGCAAGGGAAGCAGATCACCATCGAGGGGCAAAAAGTAGAAGGTGCTGCTAAATTATGTTATTTCTTTCATTCAAGGCCGAGGATGCTGGTCTGAATGTTGGTTATGTTTTGGACATTGTCTCCAGGGTGTGAGAGACAGTTATGTGGCAGTCTGTTTGTTTTGCTGTTTGTTTCCATTGCTTTGTCATGCGGGAAGGATACACATTTTGTTAAATAAAGAAGTTTATTTATTCACAATGTTTATGTCTGTTCTTTGCACTAATTTTTGCCTTGACCGGCTTAGGGGTAGCAGAACGGTTCCATTCATGTTCTTGGAATGGCAGAAAGCATTCCCTCAGAGGGGCCTAGAAACGACTTGCTATAAGCCTCTGACGGACGGCCCTTGCAGTTTGTGCCTCCCTCCCGTCTTGATGCTCCTCCTCCTCCTCCTCCTCCTCCTCCTCTGCTGGTGCTTCAATGTCTGGTGGCATTGGCTGGGTCCTGAGGATTGCCAGGTTATGCAGCATGCAACACACAACCACGAATTGGGAGACTCTCTCAGGTGAGTACTGAAGGGCTCCTCCGGAATGGTCCAGACAACGGAACCGTTGCTTCAGCACGCCGATTGTGTGCTCAATGTTGTTCCTGGTCGCTTGATGGCTCTCATTGTAACGTTTTTCAGCAGGGGTGCTGGGCGAACGGAGCGGGGTCATCAGCCAAGGGCACAGAGGATAGCCCTTGTCCCCGAGAAGCCAGCCTCCTGGGTGAGCCGGGGCTTCGAAAAGGTCTGCCACAGAAGCCTGGTGCAGGATGAAGGCGTCGTGGCTGCTGCCTGGAAAGTGGGCATTGACAATGAGTATCAGCTGTTGGTGGTCACAGACCAGCTGCACATTCAAAGAATGGAACCCCTTTTGGTTGCGGAAATCCTCCGCATTCTCTAGAGGCGCTCGCAAAGCCACATGCGTGCAGTCAATGGCGCCCTGCACCATGGGGAAGCCCGCTATCCTTGCGAAGCCCTCTGCGTGCTCTCGCTCCTTGTCCGGGGTCATTGGGAAGGAGATGTACTGCTGTCTCCTTTTAAAGAGGGCATTAGTCACTTGACGGATGCAGCAATGCACCGCGAACTGTGAGATGTTGGCAATGTCACCAGTAGCGGCCTGAAAGGAGCCGCTGGCATAGAAGTTTAGAGCCACAGTGATCTTCACAGCCGCCGACAGAGATGTCCTGCACCTTAGTTGAGGCTGCAGATCTGGCTGAAGCAGGTGGCAGAGCTCAGTGACCACCTCCTTACTGAAGCGCAGCCTTCGGAAACACTGCGCCTCCGACATGTTGATATACGAAAACTGTTGGCGGAAAACCCTGGCAGCGTAAGGTCTCGTGTGCCGACGTCTGTAGGCCCTCCTCCGTCTGGCCATACCTGCCACTCTATCCCTGCGTCTCTGTGCCCTGTCAATATGATTGAGAAGGACGACGTTCCCATCCAATGCAGCCCCCATAGTAAGTGCGCACTGAAAGTTATGCCGGTTGAGAAGCTTACCAACTGCAAAGTAATGTTCAGAAGGCTAAAGTTCCTCAGCCAGCGCTGGCTCACTGCAGAAATGGCTCTCCGTTTCTCTCTGAGCAACTCTCTCTCTCTCTCACAGAAGGTGTGGTCCAAAAATGGCTACCACTAACAATCCAGGAAGAGTCCCCTTTAAATAGCCCCCCCCCAGCCCGACAGCGACTGGGAAACGTTCAAGATAACCTGTACTTGTTACCGCCAGGCGGAACGGAGGGGGGGGCGCCACTGAATTTCCGGTCTGGGGCGCCCCAAGGGCGTTGCACAATGAAATGACGTCATGATCTGCGTGCGCCGGTGAGCGGGCGCAACGGTTTAGCGCCGGCGCTAAATGTCCGCTCAATTTGGGAAGAGGCGCAGGGTTCGCTGCGCCTGGGCGCTAGTTGGTTAGCGCCCCACTTCTCGACCTCTTTAGGCGCTAATGGGTGGCGCAACCAACCGAATTTTTCCCCTTATATAAAGATTAAATCCAGATTCCTATTAATTAGTATATTCTCAAGTTACTGTTACTAACAGTTCCTGGCACTCTGATATAGAATTTATCTACCAATGAGACAATAGTGCTAAAAACCATCCCTTTCAAACCGCCAAGACAACAAAATTGAAATAGTGTAAACCAGCAAATAAATATGTGCAAATAGAACTGAATCACTTGGATTCCAAGGGCTGAATTGCATGGGGTGGAGGACTTAAATACTGAACGCTGCTTTTGTTTTCAAAGTTACCTCACAAAAATACATTGTTTTTGATGTTTTATATATAGAAAACACAATTTCAGATGACTTTAATTGCTTCTAATAATGGCAGTCATGGGGAATCATTATGCAATAGTTTCCCATTGATACACAGGCATACAGGAGGGGCTGGGGTTACAAGCAGAAAGTTCTGGTGTATTCTATGGATGACATTGTCTTGCCGCTGCACTTTGCATGCTGGGAACTGTAGCCTGTAACCTGCTGAGTCACTTCAGCTGAGATAGAAACATAGAAACATAGAAGATAGGAGCAGGAGTAGGCCATTCGGCCCCTCGAGCCTGTTCCGCCATTTAATGAGATCATGGCTGATCATCCAAATTCAGTACCCAGTCCCTGCTTTCTCCCCATATCCCTTGATCCTTTTAACCTTAAGAAATATATCTAACTCCTTCTTGAATATATTTAATAAGTTGGCCTCAACTGCCTTCTGTGGTAGAGAATTGCACAGGTTCACCACTCTCTGGGTGAAGAAATTCCTCCTCATCTCAGTCCTAAATGGCTTACCCCTTATCCTTAGACTGTAACCCCTGGTTCTGGACTCCCCTGCCATCGGGAACATCCTTCCTGCATCTGGTCTGTCTAGTTCTGTTAGAATTTTATGAGTTTCAATGAGATTTATAAGTTTCAATGAGATTTATAAGTTTCAGTGAGATTTATAAGTTTCAATGAGATTGAGGGCTCTGGGAACTCCCATGAATGTTTGGCTGAGGCTTTTTAAATAGGCGTAGGCCTCTGATGGAAAACATTGTCGCAGGCATTTCTAACACAGAAAATGCTACCATTTAGCTAAGTTCAATAATTTTCTTGAGAACTTTGTAAATTATTTTATATTACATTACAAACCATGGACCATCTAATATGGCAACCCAAAAGATTTTTAAAAAATTCTTCTTGTGTATGGTTGGCACACAGTTCTCTCTGTGCGTTTGCTTTTCTTCTTTCATTCCGTGTGTCTAGTACCCTATGTACATCTCAACAACAAGCTATGCAAAGCTTCTAACGTAGAATCCCAAGTTGCTTCATAAATAGATGCAAGAAAAATGGACGTTGAGCCATGAAGTAGGAGATGAGGAAGTGTGACTGAAAGCTTGGTTGAATGGTGGGTCTTGAGGAGGTATTTAAAGGTGGAGCGAGGTGGAGCGCAATAGAGGTTTAGAGATGAAATTACAAAAAATAGGACTGAGGTGGCTGAAGGTTCTGTTACCAATGGTGAGATGAAGGGAGGATATACAGAAGATATCAATGGCAGGACCTCATTATCATTTTCTTCTTCCATTTCCCGCCTGGCAGCCGACCTGATTGACAGGATGACCCGCTGTCGGGCGGGAAAGCCAACAGCAGGAGGCCACAGCCGTGGACCGTTGGGAACGGTCCCCAGCAATTGGGATAGATCGGGGCTTGGTGGGAGGATGGGTGTTGGAACCCGGTAATCGGAAGGGAGGGAGAGATCGGGGTTTGGTGAGTGTTGTGTCCATGTATAATAAGACACAGACTGCAGGAGAAACGATACAACAGGTGTTTACTCAACGTGGCTCACAGTGGAACTGAATGTATAGATTACTACTCAGTGCCATATACAGGTGTGGTCACTGCCGGTACTACAGTATACATGAGCTGTAAAAAGTAGTTCCCCCCCTTAAAGGTATATACATTACAATTCCTCCCCTTTTAGATTAACAGTACCATAACACTCATTTAACAATTAAATATCAAACTAATTACAATTAACACTTTTAACATGCAACATTAGCTGAAAATAGTTTATTTATATATTCAGTCTTTGGGGAGGCTACCTGATCCTTTCTGGATAGTGCCTTTCCCGAGTGTCTTGCTCTTGGTGTGGAGGCGATTCTGGCCCCCTGTCGTCGGTTGGTTCATCAGCTTCCGATGCTACTGTTTCTGGGGTAGATGCGACCTGCACGTCGGGTTCATCACCAGGTACGTATGGGCGAGGCATGGGGTTGACTTGTTCCTGTGACTCTAGGATCTGGTCAGCATGGCGTCTCACGATGCTCTCCCCAACGTCCACTGTGTACATTAGTGGGCCCTGCTGTGTGCATATCGTTCCTGGCTGCCATTTTTCTGTTCGGTAGTCGCGGGCCAAGACTGGTTGCCCTACATTGAAGCTCCTTGTTGGCTTCTCATGGATGTGCTGGAATTGCTTACTCTCAACATCTCTTCGTACGCTTGGTCTGAGCAAATCAAGGCGAGATCTTAACCTTCGGTTAAAGAACATCATGGCTGGGGCCTGGTTGGTGACTGCATATGTCGCATTCCGGTAGGTGAACAGGAAATTGTCCACCTTGTGCTGCAGCGGAATGTTGTCATTGTACATAGCCTTTATTGCCTTCTTAAAGGTTTGTACGAACCTCTCAGCCAATCCATTTGTGGCTGGATGATACGGGGCGGATGTGTAATGCCTTACCCCATTCTTTTTCAAGAACCTCCGAAACTCTTCGGACACAAACTGTGGTCCGTTGTCGGAGCAAATCTGTTCTGGCAAGCCATTCCTGGCAAAAATGGTCCGTAGGACTGCAATAGTTTTCTCTGTGGTGGTGGAGGACATTTTGATGACCTCAGGCCATTTCGACTGCGCATCCACGGCTATTAAAAACATTGGCCTAGAAATTCAGTTGGCTTTGCGCCCAGTTTTCGCCCAAAGAGGGCTTTTGCGCCAATAGAGGAGTTCGCGCTGATATTCAGCGCTGCGGTAATGGCGGCGGTAGCCGGTAGCGCTGCGCCGGCACCGATGACGTCATCGGTGTGCGCAGTGCCCTGGTTCCGCCCTGATGCCGGCCCGAATCCCATATTCAGTTGCCGCCGCCTCCTCCGTGGCAGCCGCTATTTACATCCGGAGACCAGGGCCTTACTGCAGCCTTAGTGGGGCGCATAAAGGTGGAGGTGCGGCCGGCCGCTTTTTCGGCGGCCGCCTGCCCGCACCTCCTCCCCCGGCCTCCTCCACCACCCCCCCCGCGGCATTGCCGGCTGCTTTCCGCGAGCCCGGCACTTCTCCGTGGTACCGGGCTCATTTGCCGGCACAATCCAGCGGTGATCTCCCCGTTGCAGGCACCTCCACCTTAAGAGAAGGAGGAGGCCTGCAGTACCGTAGCCTGCCGCACCGCATCGGGTGGCGCAGCGGCGCCTACAGCGCTGAAATTCAGTTTCAGCGCCCCAAGCGGGGGCGGGCACACCCTGGAATAGCGCCCGGTTCCGACTTGGGGCGCAAAAAACGAATATCTGATGGGCGCAACTGGCTCCGCGCTCAGCGCTAACTTTTGGGCGCAAACCAGCTGGCGGGCCCAAACTGAATTTCTAGGCCATTGAGTCCATGAATGGACCAGCAAAATCAATATGCACCCGTTGCCATGGAGATGAGGGCCACTCCCATGGGTGTAGAGGGGCCTGTGGTGGTGCATTTTGGACTTTCTGGCATCCTGAGCAGCTCTTGGTCAGGTCCTCGATTTGTTTATCGACTCCCGGCCACCACACATAAGCCCTGGCTGGGCTTTTCATTTTTACCCCTCCCAGATGACCCTCATGAAGCTCATTGAGCACTCTATCCCTTAACTTGGGTGGAATTACCACTCTAGATCCACACATCAAGGTCCCCCAGCATACTGACAGCTGTTCTCTCCTTGTCGAGAATGCTGGCAACAGTGAGTCGCCATGTGCTGGCCATCCCTTCACCGTCAAATCATATACCCGAGACAGTGTCGGGTCATTTCGGGTTTCCTTTTCGATACAAGCGTTAGTTACCGGTAGGTATTCAACTATAGTCGAATGGAATATTTCGACAGGATCCACTGCTGGTGCTTCCTCCGCAGTAGGCAGTGGCAGGTGTGATAGCCCATCAGCATTTCCATGCTGTTTCGTGCCCTTATATTCAATCTCATAGTGGTGCGCCCCTAGAAAAAGTGACCATCTTTGTAGTCACTGCGCAGTCATCACCGGAACACCCTTCTTCGGATTAAAAATGGAGACAAGAGGCTGGTGATCAGTCAGCAAGGTGAATTTCTGCCCGTGCAGATAGTGATTGAACTTTTTCACTCCCCACACTAGGCTGAGGGCCTCCCTGTCAATCTGGGCGTAGTTACGCTCGGCTGAGGTTAGTGATCGTGACGCAAAGGCTATTGGCCTCTCTGAGCCGTCTGAGAATTTGTGCGACAGCACCGCTCCAATGCCGTAGGGTGACGCATCACATGCCAACCGAATTGGTAATGCTGGGTTGTAATGGGCCAATACCTCTTTCGATGTGATTAGTGTTTTGCTCTTCTGGAAAGCTCGTCTACATTCGTCACTCCACTTCCATGGCACCCCAGTTTGCAGTAGGGTGTTCAGTGGGTGTAGTATTGTAGACAAATTTGGCAAGAACTTATGGTAGTAGTTTACCAGCCCGAGGAACGACCTCAGTTTTGACACATGTTCCGGTGCTGGAGCCTTGACTACTGCCTCAGTCTTCTCTGGGGACTTATGTAACCCCTATTTATCGATAACGTGGCCACAATACGAGATCTGTTTTCTAAAAAACTCGCATTTGTGGCGGTTAGCTCGGAGCCCATATTCCTGCAATCTAGTGAGCACCTGCTCCAGGTTGGCAAGGTGATCACTGTCATTTTCGCCCGTGACCAGGATGTCGTCCAAATAACACTGGGTCCCTGGGATCCCTTGCAGGACTTGTTCCATTGCCCTCTGCCAAATAGCCGGAGCTGATGCTACCCCGAATACCAGCCGGTTGTATTGGTAGAGACCGTTATGGGTGTTGATTGTGAGGTATTTTTTTGATGCTTCTTCTACCTCCATTTGCAGATACGCCTGGGCCAGATCAATCTTAGTGAAGCGTTTCCCTCCAGATAGCGAGGCGAAAATATCTTCAATCCGCGGAAGTGGATATTGTATGGTGTGCAGGACTGGGTTCACTGTTACCTTAAAGTCCCCACAGATGCGAACCTTCCTTGGTTCCCAGGTGTGCTGCTCAACGACTTTTTCATCACAGGGATGATGGGTGTAGCCCACTCGCTCCAGTCTACCTTGGACAGTACACCTGAACGTTCCAGACTCTCCAGCTCTGCTTCGATGGCTGGGCCTTAAAAAATTTTGGGCTTGCGTTTTCTTCAATTTTAATCGTCGCTGTCATGCCTTTTAGTGTTCCGAGTCCTTGCTGGAACACTTCTTTCGCGTCAGTTAGGATCTTTGAAAGTCGCCCAGGTGTGACGTCGTCATCCTTTTTGTCAGCCACAGTCAGTGCCTGTATGGAATGCCAATCCAGTTGTATTTTCCGGATCCATTCACGTCCCAGTAATGGTGGTCCTCCATCTTGCAATACATACAGGTCTAGTTTTGGTGTTTCCTTACCGTTATATATAATGGTCACCCTTATTTTTCCTTTGGGGTAGACTTTTTGCCCCGTGTACATCTTCAAAATAATTTTTGTGTCTCTCAAGGGTATGTGTGAGAATAGCCGCACGTAGTCCCGTCGGTTTATGACTGTTAGGGCTGATCCTGTGTCCAATTCCATCTTTACCTGGACTCCTGCTAACTTGAGAGTGACCCAAATGGTTCGGTGATCCTCCGTTGTGATCACATTATGTAGTTTCAGAGAACTCAGTTCCCTGCTTTCGGAGTCGTTATCACACTTTTGTTCGTCTGAACTATTCTCCGTCATCTTATGTACCTTCTTGTACTTTCCATTGGTAGGTTTCTTATTGCTGGTTTTCTTTCCCGACCTGCAGACTCGTGCTATGTTTCCTGCTTTTCCACACTGTCTGCACACTTTGTCTTTAAACCAGCAATCATTCTGGTCGTGTGTTGTTCTGCCGCAGCGATAGCACTTCTCTGTTCCATATGACATTTCATTTGTGCCATATTCTTGCGGTCTCTGTTGTATCTCTGCAGCGCCCCGTGCTGCTGCTTCGTATGACACCGCAATGCTGAAAGCCTTTTCCAGCGTAAGGTCCTTTTCAGATAAAAGCCGTTTCTGGGTTCCTTCACTTTGAAGCACACACACAAACTTGTCCCTTAAGGTATCTGCCAGTCTCGCTCCAAACTGGCAGTGTTTCGATAGTTTGCGCAGTTCTGTTAAATAATCAGCATTGCGTTCATCCTTATGCTGGTTCCGTTTGTGAAACTTGAATCTTTCTGCTATCAGCAGCGGTGTGGGGTTTAAATGTTCCTTTAGTATCGTTACTATGTCTTCAAAACTCTTTCCATTGGCTTCATTGGGGTTACTAGATTTCATAATAAACCATATGTCTTTGCACCCATTAAATTTAACAATACCGACGCTTTCTTGTCATCTGACACCTCATTTGCCTTGCAGTACACCTCTATTCGTTCGACATATGTAGTCTAATCTTCGACTTCATTGTCAAATGCGATGATACTGCCACTCTTCGGCATTTTGGGTGTGGTTTAAAATGGCATCTCCCAATGGCTTAAAATGGCGTCTCCCGCGCTTTCTTTCCTCCCCCGCTGCTGCCAACGCCGCTCTCGGCGGTCCTCGTGGCAATGGCGGCGCCTCGCGGGTTTCTGCGCGTCTCTCTCTCTCCCTCTCTCCGACGCTGCTCGGCCCCTGAACACCGGCTGCGCCCTGTGCGCTCTGCCCTCTCTCTCTCTCCCCCGTCGACGCTGCTTGGCCCTTTGCTGTGCCGCTCGGTCGGTCTCTAACCCGCCGCTGTCCGGGAAGGGTCTGCGCACTACCTGTTGCCAGCCCGTTTCGCTGGGCCACCTCGACTGGAAAGCCAAGCCTGGCTCTCGACAGCCTCCCCCACAATTCTCGAGTCTCTGCTGGATGACTGGGCGGTTGCCCGTGGTCGACGCCCGAGTCTCTGGCCTTGACCTCCAATCCACTGATCTCCAGGAACGAATCCCTGGGAGGTTGCAGGTAGGTTCATAAGAACATAAGAACATAAGAAATAGGAGCAGGAGTAGGCCAATCGGCCCCTTGAGCCTGCTCCGCCATTCAATAAGATCATGGCTGATCTGATCCTAACCGCCAATCTACTATCACAGAACCATCTCCTGAATCTAACAGAATTTGACACACGAAATAGGAGCAGGATCAGGCTACATGGCCCCTGGGCCTGCTCCGCTACCCACAGGGCCATGACCGATCCAAACCTAGACTCATGTCCAAATTCCTGCCCACTCCCCATAACCCTTTATTCCCTTTACTTCTAGGAAACTGTCTATTCTGTTTTAAATTTATGTAATGATGTAGCTTCTACAGCTTTTTGGGGCAGCATATTCCATGGACCTACCACCCTCTGAGTGAAGTAGTTCCTCCTCATCTCAGTTTTGAAAGAGCAGCCCCTTATTCTAAGACTATGCCCCCTAGTTCTAGTTTCACCCATCATCGGGAACATCCTCCCCGCATCCACCCGATCCAACCCCTTCACAATCTTATATGTTTCAATAAGATCGCCTCTCATTCTTCTGAACTCCAATGAGTAGAGTCCCAATCTACTCAACCTCTCCTCATATGTCCATCCCCTCATCCCCGGAATTAACCGAGTGAACCTTCTTTGTACTGACTCGAGAGCAAGTATGTCTTTTCTTAAGTATGGACACCAAAACTGTATGCAGTATTCCAGGTGCGGTCTCACCAATACCATGTACAACTGAAGCAATACCTCCTTATTTTTATATTCTATCCCCCTAGCAATGAAAGCCAACATTCCATTGGCCTTCTTAATCACTTGCTGCACCTGCATACTAACCTTTTGAGTTTCGTGCACCAGGACCCCCAGATCCCTTTGTACTTCAGTACTTTCCAGTTTCTTGCCATTAAGATAATAACTTGCTCTACGATTTTTCCTGCCAAAGTGCATAACCTCACACTTTCCAGTATTGTATTCCATCTGCCAAATCTCTGTCCACTTACTTAGCCTGTCTATGTCCCCTTGCAGGTTTTTTATGTCCTCCTCACTCACTACTTTCCCTCCCATCTTAGTATCATCTGCAAACTTTGATATGTTACACTCGGTCCCCGCCTCCAAATCGTTAATATAGATTGTAAAGAGTTGGGGACCCAGCACTGACCCCTGTGGAACACCACTAGTTACTGATTGCCAGTCCGAGAATGAACCATTTATCCCAACTCTCTGCCTTCTGTTAGATAGCCAATCCTCTATCCATGCCAGAATATTACCCCCAATCCCGTGATTTTTTATCTTAAGCAATAATCTTTTGTGTGGCACCTTGTCAAATGCCTTTTGGAAGTCTAAATACACTATGTCCACTGGTTCCCCTTTATCCACCCTATATGTTACTTCCTCAAAGAACTCCAGCAAATTTGTCAAACATGACTTCCCCTTCATAAAACCATGCTGACTTTGTCCTATTAAATTATGATTATCCAAATGTCCTGTTACTGTCTCTTTAATAATGGACCCCAATATTTTACCTACCACAGATGTTAGGCTAACCGATCTATAGTTTCCAGCCTTCTGTCTACTGCCCTTTTTAAATAAGGGCGTTACATTAGCAGTTTTCCAGTCTGCCGGGACCTTTGCTGAGTCCAGGGAGTTTTGGAAAATTATTACCAATGCATCCACAATCCCTACTGCCACTTCCCTCAAGACCCTAGGATGTAAGCCATCAGGTCCAGGTGATTTATCCGCCTTGAGTCCCATTATTTTACCGAGTACCACTTCCTTAGTGATTTTGATCGTGTTTAGCTCCTCCCCCCCTATAGCCCCCTGTTTGTCCAGTGTTGGGATATTCTTAGTGTCTTCTACTGTAAAGACTGATACAAAATATTCATTCAGTGTTTTTGCCATCTCCATATTTCCCACCATTAATTTCCCGGTCTCATCCTCTAAGGGACCAACATTTACTTTAGCCACCGTTTTTCTTTTTATACAACTATAAAAACTCTTACTATCTGTTTTTATATTTTTTGCTAATTTACTTTCATAATCTATCTTCCCTTTCATAATCAATTTTTTTGTTATTTTTTGCTGTCTTTTAAAGTTTTCCCAATCCTCTATCCTCCCACTGGATTTGGCTACCTTATATGCCCTTGTTTTTAGTCGAATACTATCCTTAATTTCTTTACTTAGCCATGGATGGCTGTCTTTTCTTTTACACCCTTTTCTTCTCAGTGGAATATATATTTTTTGGAAGTTGTAAAATAACTCCTTAAATGTACACCACTGATCATGTATCGTCTTACCCTTTAATCTATTTTCCCAATCCACTCTACTCAATTCCGCTCTCATACCTTCATAGTCTCCTTTACTCAAGCTTAGCATGTTTGTTTGAGATCCAACCTTCTCACCCTCTAATTGAATATGGAATTCAACCATGTTATGGTCACTCATTCCAAGGGGATCCTTTACTAGGACATTTTTAATTAATCCTGTCTCGTTACACAGGACCAGATCTAAGGTTGCTTGCCCCCTGGTCGGTTCAGTTACATACTGCTCAAGAAACCCATCCCTAATACACTCAATGAACTCATCCTCAAGGCAGCCCTGCCCAATTTGATTTGTCCAATTAATATGATAGTTAAAATCCCCCATAATTATAGATGCTCCCTTATTACAAGCCTCAACTATTTCCTGATTGATAGTCCGTCCAACAGAGTTGCAACTGTTCGGAGGCCTATATACTACACCCACTAGTGTTTTTTTCCCCTTATTATTCCTTACCTCCACCCAAACTGTTTCATTATCCTGATCTTTTGACCCAATATCATTTCTCTGTATTACAGTGATTCCTTCCTTTATTATCATAGCCACCCCACCTCCCCTTCCTTCCTGCCTGTCCTTCCTGATCGTTAAATAACCTGGTATGTTTAATTCCCAGGCATTGTCACCCTGCAGCCATGTTTCTGTAATGGCCACAAGATCATACCCATATGTAGTTATTTGTGCCATTAACTCATCTATTTTGTTACGAATGCTACGTGCATTCAGATAGAGAACTTTCAAATACGTTTTGTGACACTTATATCCTGCTTTTGCCCTTTTTATTACTTTACCTTTTACTCCATACCTTCTGCCCCTTCCTGACATGCTCTGGTTTTTAATTTCCCCACTGCTACCTAAGCCTATGACCTTCTCTGTTGTCATTTTTATTATTTGCTCTCTAGGAACCTCCCCCCCACTAGTTAGTTTAAAGCCCTCTCTACAGCCCTAGTTATATGATCCGCCAGGACTCTAGTCCCAGCACTGGCCAAGTGAAGCCCGTCCCAACGGAACAGCTCCCTCCTGCCCCAGTACTGGTGCCAGTGTCCCAGGAAGCAAAACCCATTTCTCCCGCACCAGTCTTTGAGCCACGCATTTAACTCTCTAATTTTATTTGTCCTAGCCAAATTCGCTCGTGGCTCAGGTAATAATCCAGAGATAATTACCCTTGAGGTTCTGTTTTTTAATTTGACCCCTAGCTGCTCATACTCCTTTAACAGAACCGGCTTCCTAGTCCTATCTACGTTGTTTGTACCAACATGGACCACGACAACTGGATCCACCCCCTCCCACTGCAAGTTTCTTTCCAGCCCAGAGGAGATGTCCTTAACCCTGGCACCGGGTAGGCAACACAGCCTTCGGGACTCTCGCTCTTGGCTGCAGAGAACTCTATCTATCCCCCTAATAATACTATCCCCTACCACTACAACATTTCTATTTACTCCCCCCTCTTGAATGGCCCCCCGTTCCACGGTGCTGTGGCCAGGTTGCTCTTCCTCCCTGCAGTCCCTGTTCCTGTCCCCACAGGGAGTAAGAACCTCGAACCTGTTGGTCAAGAGCAAGGGCTGCAGCTCCTCCAGCTCTACCTCCTGGATCCCTGTACCTGTCTCACTCGTAGTCACACCGTCCTGTCCCTGACCATGGGCTACATCTGAATTACTTAACTTCATAGGTGTGACCACCTCCTGATACACAGAGTCCAGGTACTTCTCCCCCTCCCTGATGTGTCGCAGTGTCTGAAGCTCAGACTCCAGCTCATCAACACGGAGCTGGAGTTCCTGTAGCAGCAGACACTTGTCACAGACGTAATCACCGTGAGCCTCAATGGGGTTCACCGGCTCCCACATCTCACAACAGTAACACATCACCTGCTCCATTCTATGTAATTAATAAAAAATTTTTTTGTTAGTTATGGACACCCTCTGCCCGATTTTAGATGCTAGTATCCCCTTTAATTAATTGGATTTAAATTAAATCAATCCCTCTAGTTACACCAGTTAAATGGTTTACCAACAGTCACTCTGCACCAGAAAGGCCTTGGTACACCACAGCAACCTTAAAAACTATAAACCACAGACTTAAAGTTTTAAAACGAGAGAAATACTCCAACCAATCACCTACCTGTTTTGTGGTGATGTCACACCTTGAATACTTTTTACCTCTCTCCTTGCCTGAGATTGGAGATTGGTAAGCCTACCTGAGCCTCTGGGGCCTCTTGTAGTCGCTCTGCCGCGCTGCTCCGCCTCCACCCGCTGCCGATGCCGCACTGAGGCCTACCTGAGCCTCTGGGGCCTCTTGTAGTCGCTCTGCTGCGCTGCTCCGCCTCCACCCGCTGCCGATGCCGCACTGAGGCCTACCTAAGCCTCTGGGGCCTCTTGTAGTTGCTCTGCCGCGCTGCTCCACCTCCACCCGCTGCCGATGCCGCACTGAGGCCTACCTGAGCCTCTGGGGCCTCTTGTAGCCGCTCTGCCGTGCTGCTCCGCCTCCGCCCGCTGCCAATGCCACACATTGCCTCGTCGTCAATGTTGTGTCTGTGTATAATAAGACACAGACTGCAGGAGAAACGATACAACAGGTGTTTACTCAACGCGGCTCACAGTGGAACTGACTGTACAGATTACTACTCAGTGCTATATACAGGTGTGGTCACTGCCGGTACTACAGTATACATGAGCTGTAAAAGGTAGTTCCCCCCCTTAAAGGTATATACATTACAGTGAGGGGGGGTTTGGAGCCCAGAAATTGGGAGGGATAGAGGGAGGAAATGGGGCTTGGTGGTGGGTGGAGGGTGGGGGGGTGGGGGTGTGGGGGTGGCGGGAATCACTGATTGCTAGCCCTGGGAAGCCCGGCTGGCAGCTGTTAAATTTAAATCAGGGCACTGTGGGAGCCTGATTTAAATATGATAATAAAGGCTGAGATTTTCCAGGGGGCCAGCAGGTGCTATCGGTGGCGGATTGGGTGGGAAAGAGGTTTTTTCTCCCAGCGGGTCGAGACCCCGCAGTGAACCCACCGCCACGCGCCTTTCCCCAATGTCAGGTCTGTCAGCACTGAGTGGACCCAACATGCAGCGACGGGGGACCCAATTCAGGTAATTATGATCTTGTTTAGAGATGATTAAGAACACATTTGAGCTTACCTTTTGAATTTACGTGCTCGTCCACGGGGTCCACGCTGCTCGGGGATCATGTCTGTGAAGCTGAGGTGGGAGTTCAGTGGCCATTGAATCAGCTCTTGAGTTGACAGCTTCAAATGTAAAGTAAAAGCTCCCACCTTACAGAGATATCTTCCTTCAGCCACAAACTGTTCCTCACTGCATTTCCACAACAGATTCACCATGCTGCAAGTCTTTACACAGTCTCCAGCCAGTCTGACCTCATTACCTCTCTCACCAGTGACAGATCGCTTCTGTCATCTCTACTTCTCCTGCCATCTATTCCATCAGCATGGGTGCACTTTATATTCTCTCACCTTGGTCCTCAGAATCTCACCACGACCAGCCCCAACACCTGCAGCACCAGGCATACCAGCAACACCAACAAAAACACCAAACTTCTCCGTAATCAACTGATGCTGCACAGGACATAGGGCATCAGCACCTGAGCACATTGCTGCCATGGAGGCCAGGGATGGCCTCACCATGGCCAGATTTACTTCACTTGAAGCTGTACACCCTGGTTGCCATATGATGTGCCAGGTTGGCACCACTCTACACCAACACCATAAAGCATCCCTACAATGCCCAAGCCATTCCTTTCACACTCATCACCATTGCGGGGAGTACCGTTATGTCTCACCATTCACTGCAACTCACAAAGCCACTTCCAAAAGTCACACAAATCTGTCCAAGAACGCAAAGTATTGAAGTAAAGGTTTTAATGTTTGACGCCACATTAACAGAAACTTTACATGAACATTGCATAAAACACCCAAGTGCCTACCCTTGTGTGTTGTTAGTTGGTATGATTGCACTAGGATGAGGGTGAGTGTGAGGGGTGGCTAATGAGATGGGGATGTGATAATATAGATAGAGAGGGATGGGTGGAGGTGCAAGGTAAGTTGGTGTGAGTAAGGATGTGCAAGAGTAGGGTAGGGAAGGCAGAGTGAAGGGGATGTGATGAGAGGTACAGCAGGATGAGGTTGAGCGTGGCTTTGCAGTAACGTTTTGTGATCTTCTGAGATCATTGAAATGTTTGCGGCACTGTAGCCTGGTCCTCCTGACCACATCCCTGCTTGTGCCCTCCTGTGCAATGCGCAACCAGGCTGTTTTGATCTCCTGGGGAGGTGTCTTCCGCCCATCAGAAGGGAAGAGAACCTCCCTGCGTGCTGTGACTCCCTAAGCATATGGAGGGAGTCATAGGAGAGCCTGGGTGCAGTGATTGTCAGTGCTTGCAGCACCTCAATGCTGTAGAACACTAACAGCACAAATGTCAAAATAAATTTGGACTTGGTCCCTTTAAGGAAACTGGTGGATGACACGTCATCAAATGATGCCACCAGACCCCTTTCCTCTAATTGGCTGGGGAACGCGTTGGGTGGGCTTAACAAGCCCAAGCAAGGTGAATTCATTTCAGACAGCGGGCAGAGCCAGCAGCGGGGTCGGGACCCGCCACCGATGTCGCCCGTCATGGAACCGCCGAGGTTAGCAAAATCACGGCTGAAGTGTCCGCACGCACGCCTCGTAACCTGCCGCTATAAAACTGTGGGGGGATTTTCAGTATGAACTAACTGCAAATAATAATGATGATATACAAGGGTCCATGATCCGAATTCATGCTCCAGCTGAGAGGCCGTATTCAGGAAATTACGTTGCTTTCCTCATGATTTCCCATAATGGAAAATCGCAAGAAAAACAACATGATTTCCTGAAATGTGCTCCACACTGGGAGAGCACGTTCAGAAAATTGGTCCCTTAGTATTCGTCATTTTTTAATTCTTTATTTTTTTTTGAAATAGCACCATAATTGAAATGCTTCGATGCTTAGACTGCCTTTAATTTTAGATAGGAAAATTATTCAGGAAAATACAGAAAGCTGCACAGAAACATAAAGCAACACTTCTGCAAAAGGTTAGTCAGGAGCTGGGAACTCTGTCATTGTAATCTATGAAGCTGATATGCAGGAAAGGCAAATAACATAATCGCACTAAGCCACCATCCCTCTTTCAAAGCGTCCATTCAACTGATGCTAAACTGTTGACAAAGCAAGTTATTCTGGTCATTAATTAATTCACACTGTAGGCAGGTGAAAAATATATTTATATATAGCGCCAATCAGTTGTTAGCTAGTTTAATAAACCCATGTGTGCAATTACTGACAATATTAAGCAGCTCGTAGTTCAAGCATCATTGAATAATCATAAAACAATCCCCTGGTATTAATATTCATTAGTGGAAATGTAAGTATGGCCATTAGTTTAGAAAAACATTAAAAATGGTGATTTGGAATGATTGAATATTTAATCTTCAGACTGTAACCTTGTATTCTACAATCTTTCCATAGATTAGGATTTTCAATTTCTGCTCACAATAGGTGCAAAGTGGCTGAGGCATCTACGGCACTCGCCTGATAATGTGGGCGAGAGGCACAAACCATTTTCGAGTTCGATTTCCATAGGATGGGTGAGCTGTCAGCGCTATTCACCCTGGTTATTGGCAGCTTGCCTGTTAGGGGGAGGGAATTAATTCAGGCAGGGGTATCATCATTTAAAGGCACCCTGCACCTCCTAAAGGGGAGGTGCACTTTGCCTGTGCTGCATGTTTAAGAGTTTAAACTTGGTCCTGACTGTCACTATGAGCCCTGAAGGGGCCCCGTGAATTTCGAACATCATTGAGGTCCTTGTAGACGAGGTCAGCAGGAGGAACGAGGTCCCACTTCCAGCTGACGAGAGAAGGGTGTCAAGGCAAATAGCTCGGCAACAGTGGGCTGAGCAGGTTAATGGTTGTAGCACAGCACCGAGGACCTGGTAGCACGGCTATAAAAAACCTCAATGATTTATCCAGAGCAGCTAAGGTAAGACTGCAACTCATATCTCTGTTACTTACTCTCTGCTCAGCTCTGCACTACCTGTAGCTCACGCACTCAGAAGTCTTTCCATCCCTGCTTCCCATCTTTCTTCTCCAATCACAGCAGAGTTCATCACTGTATCTCCTTTGGTGCCACTTGCACACTCTTCAGCTGTTACTGTCAGCTGTGGCTCAGTGGGTAGCGCTCTGGCCTCTGAGTCAGAAGGCTGTAGTCCTGTTCAAGTCCCACTCCAGACACTTGAACACATAAATATAGGCTGACACTCCACTGCAGTGCTGAGGGAGTGCGGCACTGTCGGAGGTGCCATCGTTCAGATGAGACGTTAAATCGAGGCCCTGTCTGCTCTCTCAGGTGGATGTAAAAGATCCCATGGCACTATTTCAAAGAGGAACAGGAGAGTGACCCCGATGTCCTGGCCAATATTTATCCCTCAATCAACATCACTAAAACAAATTATCTGGTCATGATCACATTGCTGTTTGTGGGAGCTTGATGTGCGCAAATTGGCTGCCACGTTTGCTACATTACATCAGTGACTACGGCCGTGATTTTTCGTGTGGATGTGGGTTGGAGGCGGCTTTGATGTTTGGCGGGCTCTGGCCCCGCTGCCGTTCCAACCGCCCTGAAATTACAATTTTTGCTTAAGTGAGCTGATTAAGCCCGTTGAGCGTGCTACCCGGCCCAATCAGTGGGTTCGGGTCTGCTGCTAACCTCTGCTGACGTCTTTCAGCCAGCTGCATTTAAGGGGCCCATGCAGCCTTGTTTTTGATCAATCCTATTCTGCTGCTTCTCGGTGTGGCACATATGAAAATGACTGCTTCAGGACCAAAGGCATCTCCCAGATTTGATGATGACTCCCTCCATGCTCTTGTGGAGGGAGTGAGAGGGTGCCAAGAGGTACTGCTCCCCTCAAACAGATGGAGGAAACCTCCTCAGCAAACCAAAGCAGCCTGGCTGCAAATCGCTGAGGAGGTTAGCACCAGGTCTTTGTGTGCACGGACCTGGGTTCAGTGCAGGAAAAGGTTCAATGATCTGCTATGCTCAGCAAAAGTGAGTATAACATCACACTTACCTTCAGTCTGCTCCCCATCTCTCATCACCAGCACTCTGCATCGTCAACCTACTCCTGCACATCCCAACTTACCCTTACATCCTTTGCACCCTTAACCATCCCTCTCTCTCTATGTACAGAATCACTCCACCATTCTACTATGCACCCCTTGTTAGATCCATGTGTTAATGGAGACACGGAATGCAGGAGTTGATTTAACAAGTGTTTACTGAACAAAGTCTGGAGGTGAACTAACAACACAAGACGCTACACAGGCTTATATACCCGACTGGTCATTACTGGTACTACAGTATACAAGGGCTTCAAAAACATAGTTCCTCTTAAAGGTACATACACTACAATTCCTCCCCTTTTAGATAAATAGTACATAACATTTTAAGTAATCATTAAATAACATTTTTACAAGAACAATAATATACACATTTGCTGAAGTTAATCAATTACAAATTCAGCCTCTCTGGAGGCTTCCTGACTCGGTCCGGATAACGCCTCGGTGGTGTAGTAGGTTCTTTTGACAAGGTCGATTCAGCTTCAATGCTAGTGTTGGGTTCATCTGGTTCCAGTATCACCGGATCGGAGGTAGATACTATGGGTATCTCTGCTTCATCACTAGGCATATAGAGTTGTGGTGTAGGTTGTCCTTTTTCAGATGACTCTATGATCTGGTCAGCATGGCGCCTTATTATGCTTTCTCCAATGTCCACGGTATACATCAGCGGTCCTAGTCGTGTGCAAATAGTTCCAGGCTGCCATTTCTCGGTACGGTAGTCCCGGGCCAAAACTGGTTGACCTATCTGGAAGGTTCTAGTTGGCCTTTCATTCATGCTTTGAAATTGCCGGTTCTCTACGTCCCTCCTAACGTTTAGCTTGACCAAATCCAGCCGGCATCTTAGTCTTCTATTGAAAAACATCATGGCGGGGGTTTGGTTTGTAACCACATGTGTTGCATTCCTGTACGCAAACAAGAAGTTATCTACCTTATGTTGTAGATTTATGTCTTTATTACCCATGGCCTTTATGGCCTTCTTGAAGGTCTGGACAAACCTTTCAGCCAATCCATTGGTGGCGGGATGGTATGGGGCGGACGTGTAGTGCTTAACCCCATTGTTTTTTAAGAACTTCCTGAATTCTTCGGACACAAATTGCGGTCCATTATCAGAACAGATCTGTTCAGGCAGCCCATTCCTGGCGAATATGGTCCTTAATACTGTGATGGTTTTTTCCGTGGTGGTGGAGGACATCTTTATTACCTCCGGCCACTTGGAATGTGCATCAACCGCGATTAAGAACATTGGCCTAGAAATTCACTTGGGCGCGGGCAGCTCGCTCGCGCCCAAAAGTTAGCGCTGGGCGGGGAGGCATTAGCGCATGCCGTATATTCGTCTTCTGCGCCCCAATTCGGAAGCGGGCGCTATACCAGGGTGTGCCCGCCTCCGTTTGGGGCGCTGCAACTGAATATCGGCGCGCTAGTTGCCGCAGCGCCACCTGATGCGGTGCGGCAGGCTGCGGTACTGCAGGCCTCCTCCTTCTCTTAAGGGGGAGGTGCCTGCAACGGCCGGAGCCCCGATCGCGAGTGCCGACAAAAGAGCCCAGCACAACGGAGAAGTGCCGGGCTCCACGGAAACCAGCCGGCAATGCCGCGGGGGGGGGGTGGAGGAGGCCGGGGAAGGAGGTGCGGGCAGGCGGCCGCCGAAAAAGCGGCCGGCCGCAGCTTCCGCTTTAAAGCGCCCCACTATGGCAGCAGGACGGCCCCGTTTTCTGGTCGCTGTTTGCGCCCGCTTCGGAGGAGGCGGCCACAAATAAATATGGGGATCGGCGCGGTTTCGGGGCGTTACGGGCCACCGCGCACACCGATGACGTCATCGGTCCCGGCGCAGCGCTAACGGCTACCGCCGCCAATACCGCTGCACTCAATTTCCGCGCTACCACCCCGCCAGCGCAAAAGACCTCTTTAGGTGCTAAGTGGGCGCAAGGCCCACTGAATTTCTAGGCCATTGAGTCCATAAATGGACCAGCAAAGTCGATATGTACCCTTTGCCATGGAGATGAGGGCCACTCCCATGGATGTAGAGGGGCTTGTGGTGGGGCGTTTTGGACCTTCTGGCATCCTAGACAGCTCTTGATCATTTCTTCGATGTCTCCATCGATACCTGGCCACCACACAAATGCTCTGGCTAAGTTGTTCATTTTCACTCCACCCAGATGCCTCTCGTGAAGCTCCTTTAGCACTTTATCCTTGAGTTTGGGTGGAATCACCACTCTGGATCCACACATCAAGGTTCCTCGGCACACTGACAGCTGCTCTCTTCTTTGCGAGAATGCTGGCAACAGTGGTTCGCCATCTGCTGGCCATCCCTTCACCGTTAAATCGTAGACTCGTGAGAGAGTCGGGTCATTTCGCGTTTCCTTTTCAATGGTAGAATTTGTCACCGGTAGACATTCCACTATGGTCGAGTGGAATATCTCCACTGGGTCCACTGTAGGCACCTCTTCCACCGTTGGCAACGGTAGGCGCGATAACCCGTCAGCATTCCCATGCTGTTTTGTTCCTTTGTACTCTATGTCATATTGGTGTGCCCCTAGGAAAAGGGACCACCTCTGTAGCCTTTGCGCTGTCATAATGGGAACGCCCTTTTTAGGGTTGAATATGGAGACGAGGGGTTGATGGTCAGTCAACAAGGTAAACTTTTGTCCGTGTAGGTAATGGTTGAATTTCTTCACCCCCCACACCAGGCTGAGTGCCTCCCTGTCGATCTGGGCATAGTTACGCTCAGCTGAGTTCAATGAGCGTGACGCAAAAGCGATCGGCCGCTCCGAGCCATCAGGGAATCTATGCGATAATACCGCTCCCATGCTGTAAGGGGATGCATCGCACGCCAGTCTGATTGGCAGTGATGGGTTGTAATGAGCCAACACTTCCCTGGACGTGATCAAGCCTTTGCATTTATGGAAGGCACGTTTACAGTCTTCGCTCCATTTCCAAACTACTCCCATTTGTAGCAGTGCGTTAAGCGGGTGCAGAACCGTCGACAAGTTTGGTAAAAATTTATGATAGTAATTTACTAATCCCAGGAACGACCTTAATTGTGAGACATTTTCAGGCGCTGGGGCCTTTACGACCACTTCAATTTTTTCAGGTGACTTATGCAACACTTCTTCGTTAATGACATGGCCACAGTATGATATTTGTTTCTGGAAAAATTCGCATTTGGGGCGATTTGCTCGTAGGCCCCATTCTCTCAGCCTCGTGAGCACCTGCTCCAAGTTGGCAAGGTGCTCGTTGTCGTTTTCTCCTGTCACAAGGATGTCGTCTAGGTAGCATTGAGTCCCCGGAATCCCTTGCAGGACTTGCTCCATAGCTCTTTGCCAGATAGCCGGAGCTGATGCCACTCCGAAAACCAGTCGATTGTACTGGTACAGGCCTTTGTGTGTGTTTATCGTGAGATACTTTTTAGAGGCCTCCTCAACCTCCATCTGTAGATATGCCTGTGCTAAGTCAATTTTGGTGAAACGTTTCCCTCCGGATAGTGAGGCGAAAATATCTTCTATCCTCGGAAGAGGATACTGTACCGTGTGAAGAACCGGGTTTACAGTCACTTTGAAGTCCCCACAGATGCGAACTTTTCTCTGTTCTTCAGATTTATCATTATTCAACGTTTTCTTCATGACCGGGACGATGGGTGTTGCCCACTCGCTCCAATCTACCTTGGATAATACGCCTGCTTTTTCCAAATTCTCCAGGTCTGCCTCGACAGGTGGACGAATTGCGTATGGCACCGGCCTTGCCTTAAAAAACTTGGGAATTGCCGCATCTTCCACTTTTATTGAGGCGGTGGCGCCTTTCAGTGTTGCTAGTTCCTGTTGAAACACTTCTTTGGTGTTAGCCAAGATTTCTTTTAATCGTCCAGGTATGACGTCATCATCGTTTTTTTTCTTACTGGTCACCGTCAGTGCCTGAATGGAGTGCCAGTCTAAACGTATCTTTCGGATCCATTCACGTTCCAACAACGGTGGACCACCATCTTGCAGAACGTATAAATACAACTTCTGTATTTCCTTGCCGTTGTATACAACAGGCACCCTTATTTTCCCTCTGGGGTATACTTTCTACCCTGTATATGTCTTCAAGACAATGGATGTGTCTTTCAAAGGTATATGCGGAAATAGCCGCTCGTAATCCCGTCGACTCATGACGGTCAGAGCTGATCCTGTATCTAGCTCCATTTTGACTGGGGACCCCGTTATCGTGAGGGTAACCCAAATGGTCTGGTAATCTTCTTTGGCTATTACATTATGTAATTTGAGACAGCTTAGTCTCTTGTTTCCGGAGTCGCTATCGCTCTTCTGGTCTTCGGAGCTACTGTCCGTCATCATTTGTACCTTTCTGTACTTTTCCTTATTGACCTTTTTACTGTCAGCGGATTTCTTTCCAGATCTGCATACACGTGCAATGTGTCCCATCTTTCCGCATTGCCTGCATGCTTTGTCCTTGAACCAACAGTCCTTCTGGTCATGGGTGGATCTGCCACAGCGATAACATCTCTCGAAACCCCGTGTCATTTCATGGGTGCCGAAGTCCTGTGGCTTTTGCTGTATCTCTGCAGCTCCTCTTGCTGCTGCTTCGTATGATACAGCCACACTGAACGCCTTGTCCAGTATCAAATCTTTCTCAGAAAGTAGTCTTTTCTGTGTTCCTTCACTTAGGAGACCGCAGACGAATTTGTCTCGTAGAGAATCTGCCAGTCCTGCCCCGAATTGGCAGTGCTTTGACAGCTTTCGTAATTCGGTGAGGTAATCAGCGTTACTTTCATTCTTGTGCTGATTCCTCCTGAAGAATTTGAATCGTTCCGCTATCAGCAGCGGTGTTGGGTTTAAGTTCTCCTGTAAGGTATCACCAATCTCCTTAAAATTCTTGTCCATCGGTTTGGCTGGAGTGATCAAGTTTTGTAACAGCCCGTATGTCCTTGTGCCCATCAGATTTAGAAGTACCGATGCCTTTTTATCATCCGCTACTTCATTCACCTTGCAATATACCTCCACTCTTTCCACATATGTAATCCAATCTTCTATATCACTATTGAAAGCAGTAATATTGCCAGTCTTCGGCATCGTGAAAATCTAAAATGGCGCTTCCCGCGCTTTTCTTTCTTCCCCGCCGAGTTAAGATGGCGCCTCCCGCGCTTTCCCGCCGCTGCCGCTGCTGCCAACGCTGTTCTCCGCGGTTCCCGTTGTGACCTGCAGCTTTTCGTGGTATTTCTATTTTTTTAATATATCGCTTCAATAGTTTCTCCGTTACTTGGAGAACCATTTCCATCGTGGAGCGGACCCTCTGCGAGTTTCCCCTCCCTCTGCTCGGTCCGAACGCCGACCTGCTTTGCAGCACCGGCTGCGCCCTGAGTGCTCCACCCTCTCTCTCTCTTTACTTCTGCTTCCCGACTCGCTGCCCGGCCCCGTTGCAGAGCCACCCGATCGAGCTCTAGCCCGCCGCAGCCCAGGAAGGATCAGTGCACTACCTGCCACCAGCTCGTTTAGCTGGGGAAACCACAGACTGCAGACCAAGCCTGGCCCTCGTTTTCGAGTTTCTTCGAGTTATTTTTTTTTTCTTGCTTCTGGCTTCGACCTTCGTCTGAGGAATCGATCCCCTTGAGGTGCTGCCGAATTGCAGGTAAGTTCATTTCTAACTCGTCGCCACTGTTAGATCCGTGTGTTAATGGAGACACGGAATGCAGGAGTTGATTTAACAAGTGTTTACTGAACAAAGTCTGGAGGTGAACTAACAACACAAGACGCTACACAGGCTTATATACCCGAGTGGTCACTACTGGTACTACAGTATACAAGGGCTTCAAAAACATAGTTCCTCTTAAAGGTACATACACTACACCCCTCACACTCGCTCTCACTGTTATGCAATGACAACTAACAATGCACAGGGAGGGCCCTTGGTATTGGCACCTCACTCCATCTTTGTCTCCCTCTAAGCATCTATGCTATGGATTGTCTAGACTCACTCCAACATTCTCGCTCAAACTCCACTTGTGTCCCTCATTGCAGGAAAAGAGAGCCCACAATAAGAGGGAGAGGGGCAGGACAGGAGGAGGGCCACCTTCGATTGCCCACTTGACCACCGCTGAGGAGGCTACTCTCGACATCGTCGGAGGTGCTGAGGATCTGGAAGTGGGGGACGGTCAGATGGGCGCAGCAGAGCAAGCTGCTGACAGAATAGATTTGCAGCCCTCTCATTTAGATTGCATGAGTGACTGATATGGCATCTGATGTTCATACAGTTTGAGTTCTGATCATCTGCACAATTCGATGTGTCTGCTACATTACTATCACATGTCTAACTCATGCCTTTACTCTCCCACAGGACCATTGAGAGCCCCCCTCCCCACTGTCCAGGAGGAAGAGCCGGAAGACTCCTCAGAGGAAGCTGCAACCTCTGAGGGCGCAGTGTCAGCAGAATTGAGCGCACTCAGCACCAGCGCAGAGACGCACACCTCGGTGGGTCCTTCGCGAGATAGAGTAGTGTTGTCACCTGGTGTATCACAGCTCACAAGTGAACATCAGCAGATGGTGGTGACAGGGACAGCAGTGGAGAGTCCTCGTCAGAGGCTGCAGGACGCTCCTAGCTCTGCTCAGCTGCATGTGGACGCTGTGCCTCTGGGGCCATCCAGAAAGAGAGCGGTGCTGGAACTTCAGGAACAAGTGCAGGAGTCTCTGACTGGGTTTGCATCTATGGTAACTGCGAGTGTGCAGAGAATGGAGGATTCCATCTCAAACATGAGCAATGCCGTGGTGGAGGCAATGGCGCATGAATGTGCCACCATGGAAAGGGTGGCAACCTACTTGGAGAACATAAGTCGCCAGACTCAACAGAGCATGGTGACTCTTCTAAATAGATGGTCTGCTATGGAGGATAGATCGGCAGCTATTGAGGAGAGACACCAGAGGTGCATGGACGTCCCTGTTATGAGGACTGTCAGTACAGAGACAGGTCCTCGTGGCCCCACTGATGTGCAGGAAGGTGCTCTCCAGCCACTTGCTAGCAGTGAACTGTGGGCGACCCATGAGAGGGATGTTGGCGGTCGACAACAAGGAAGTGTGGGCTCCTCTCCAAGCGCTCACACTCCCATGCCACTACAGAGCCCTCGGTCAGAGCCCTAGATTCCTCACCCAACTGAAATGGCCATCTCAGCCCCAGCACAGCCGCAGGAGGAGCAGACTGTTGCCGAGCTCTCCCAGGCTCTCAAACCCAGAGGACGCCTGCCAAAGGTGTCGAAGCAGAAGCAGCATAAAAGTGAACAAGGTGTCTCAACATCTGCTGAAGCCACAGGGGAAGCACCACGTAGAAGCATGCGTAAGAGAAAGTTAACACACAAATAGTCACAAGGGTAGTCACTTGGGTGTTTTGATGTAATACAAATTGAAGATTATCATCATCATTTCAATTGTAATAAAGAAATGCGATGGCAAACATTCAAAGAGTTGGCCTATGTGTGCCCAGAAATGGAAGTGTCACAGTGAGGTGTCAGGACGCCTTTCATCTGTAATGATGGTGGTGAGAGTGATAGGAACCCACAGTTTATTATACAGATGGTGTATGGTGTGTTAAGAAGGTGGTAGCCACATGTGTTTGCTCATAAACTTAAGCAAATCTGGCATGGATTAGTGCATCCCTTGCATCACAGCCAGCAATGCGCTCGCATGCTGGTGGAACATAAGAAGTAGGAAGTAGGAGCAGGAGTAGGCCATACGACCCCTCGGGCCTGCTCCGCCATTCAATAGGATCATGGCGCATCCATGAACTAGCACATCCGCCTCCGCAATGTCTTCCTCCTCCTCCTCCTCTTCCTCCTCTGCGGAGGAGGCTGTGTGCTGAGCCACTTGTTCCTCAGGCAGTGCTAAACCGCGCTGCTGTGCGATGTTGTGCAGGGCACAGCAGACCACGATGATTCTGGAGACCCTGGTTGGTGAGTACTGTAGGGCTCCACCTGATCTGTCGAGACATCTGAATTGCATTTTGAGCAAGCCGATGGTTTGTTCGATGATGGCTCTGGTGGAAATGTGGCTCTCATTGTAGTGCTCCTCAGCTTCATTTGATGGCCTCCTCATCAGTGTCATTAGCCACGTCTTCAGGGGATAGTCCTTGTCTCCAAGTAGCCATCCTGAAAGTTGGGTTGGCAGATTAAAGAGCTGAGGCACAGTAGACTGCTGCAGGATGAATGAGTCATGGCAACTGCCAGGGAACTTGGCGCAAACATACATAATATTCTTCCTGTGGTTACACACCAGCTGGACGTTAAGGGGGTGGACTCCCTTGCGGTTGACAAATACAGCTGGGTTGTGATGGGGTGCCCTAAGGGCCACATGTGTGCAGTCTACGACAACCTGCACCCTTGGCAAGCTTGCCATATTTGCAAACCCAACTGCATGCGAGGTTACACTTGCTTCATCCATGGAGAAGTGAACGTAATTGTGTGCCTTTGCAAAAAGGGTGTCGGTAACCTGCGTTATGCAGGAGTGTGTTGCCGACTGGGAGATGCCGCTGATGTCTGCTGATGATCCCTGGAAGGACCCTGATTCAAAAAAATTGATTGCGGTGGTGACTTTGACAGCCACTGGTAAGGAGTGTCCACCCGCTCCTCTGGGCTCCAGGTTTTGGTGCAGCATTGTTCAGATGTCAGCGACTACCTCTCACGAAAGTCTCAGCCTCCTTTGCCACTGCTGCTCACTCATGTTGAGGAAGCTCATCCTCGGCCTGTAAACCCTGTGTTGGGGGTATCTCCTGCGGCGCAGTGCAGCCCTGCACTGACGCCCTCTGCCCTGTGCACCATCAGGTGGTTGAGGAGAAGGTTGGTGCTCCTGTTGCAGCTGCTGCTGCCGTGCCTGGTTCTGCTGCTGCCGCGGCTGCTCTTCCTCCGATTCTGAGGACCAGGATGAGAGAGTATAAATGGTTCCTATTCCGCTGGCATATATCTCAGTTGAGGAATAGATGTTATATTCCAAGGAGGTCACAGTGCATATGGATCTCAGCTTAACCACTTACAATCTCAATAGACCTGCAAAAAGTGTTCCAACACCTCAAAACACAATGGGGGAGAAATTCAGTATCGCCACGTTTGGGGCGTTATACTCGAGCGGGCGCGAAATTTAGCGCCCGGTGCAAATTATTGCCACCTACTGCTAAATTGACCTGCTTCGCCCCAGGAGGTGCTTGGAGCGCTAAAACAGGCGCTAAGCCGGAGAAGCGAGGCGCTACCACCGAGGGTGGGCGCAGCGCAGGTGCGGCCAGTTAGCGATTGCTCGCAGACACGCTGGCACCAGTCATCTCTTAACGGGGAGGTTCGATCTTGGATTGCAGCCACACCCTGCGCATCGGAGCCCTGATTCTTGGCCTGGACAGACCTGCTGTCACAGTCCAAAGATGTGCGGGTTAGGTTGATTGGCCATGATAAAAAAAAATTGGCCCTTAGTGTTAGGGGGGATTAAATACGTGGGGTTACGGGGTTACGGGGTTACGGGGATAGGGCTTGGGTGGGATGGCTGTCGGTGTAGGGACCGGGTGCTAGGGTTTGGATGATCAGCCATGATCTCGTTGAATGGCGGAGCAGGCTCGAAGGGCCGAATGGCCTACTCCTGCTCCTATCTTCTATGTTTCTATGTTTCTAATGCCTAGGACCATGGAGAGGGCCAGGGAGCGAGCACAGCGGCTCAGTGAGGGGGCCCTGCAGGTTCTGGTTGGCGCAGTGGAGCGCAGGCGAACTATCCTGTTTCCGGACAGTGGCAGGAGGCCGCTGCCCAACAACTATCGCAAAGCTTGGAGGGAGGTGGCTCACAGAGTGACCTCCAGCAGCATGGTGCCTAGGACCCCTGTGCAATGCAGGAAGAAGTTCAACGACCTCACTCGGGTCGTCAGGGTGAATACCCTTTTCAGTATCCTATTCATCCCTGCATGTCCACCTCACTTTATGGCCAAAGGGTCCTGAAAGCCCCAATGCCCAGCCCTCATCCAACACCTATGGGCCTTTCATGAAACTCACACGCACATTCAGCACTTTACACACTGTAAGGACTAATCGACCATGGGAGGCAGTGCAGCCAAGATCAGGGCTTCACACTGTAAGGGCTATTTGACCATGGGAGGCAGTGCAGCCAAGATCAGGGCTTCACACTGTACTCAGAGCCCGTCCTTTCTCTTGCAGGGCACGCTGGCCCATAACAGGAGGCAGCAGCAATGGACCGGGGGAGGCCGGCCTCACCTTCAAGACCTCAGCAATCTGGAGCAGCGAGTCCAGCGGATTATGGCAGGCCGGATGATTGGCCCCGTCGCCACTGGAGATGCCAACCCCGTTCTGGACAGCAATGGTAAGGTCATCACCTTTTTGACCTCTCTCCTTCTACTTGTGCCTCACACCAGCATCCTTTGCCACTATCGAACCAATACAGTGCATTGCAGCACTCATGCCTCCCTCACTGCCGCCCTGTCCTCACGCTAAAGCAACTCTTGTACCTCCCTGCTTTCAGATGCTGACTCGCCAGGTGAGGAGGCGGGCCCTCAAGCTGCCACTGTGAGTGATTCTGAAGGCGAGGAGGAAGAGGAAGCCGGACCATCAGTGCCAGCCTCAGCCGAGGCAGCCCATGGCCATAATGGGGACACGTCTTCCCTGGAGGGGAGCAGGGGGGAAGGGTCTGAGGAGGGCGAAGCTCCGGGGCCCAGCGGGCTGCAGCAACGTGGGGGGGGTGGTTAGGGAAGCTCGGCGGCCTTCTCCCCGGAGGGAGAGTCTGGCCTCGCGTCCTGCTACAGTGAGCGCTGAAGAGGTACGGCTCCTCGCTGAAATGGGTGCCCAGGCGGAGCACAGGCACACTGAGCTCATGGCTGCAGTGGCAAGGATGCCCGAATCCATTGAGTCACTGGCAAGGAGTGTCCAGGACTTTGGCGCAGCACTGGCAAGGAGTCTGCAGTTCTTCGGTGCAGCACAGGTAGCTTCCACGCAAGTGCTTAGTGGTGCAATGCAGTCCGTGGCTGGTCTGATGCAGACGCAGATTGAGGCCACACGAGCACTGACTGCTGCCACCCTCGCTGGATCGGGCACGAATCGCCGGGGCCCTTGCCGTGCCGCAGCAGGCCAGCAGTCTGTGCTTCAGCAGATTGCTCCGCATGCTGCAGTGCTGCCCCGTGGGAGTGCCAGTGTGTCGTCCGACCAGGGAGTGGCTGTCCTCTGTCAGGATGGCAGCATTCCTGCTGCCAACACTGTCACTTCTCCACTGCAGCTACCACCACCTGTAGGACAGACTGCTGCCGCCCATGCAGAGTTGGAGCAGTCAGCAGCCGGGCCCTCCAGGCCCAGAGCTGGTCCAGGCTGTACCTCAAGGGCATCTGCCGACTCAGTTTCTGACACTCAGCAGCCTTCCCCCAGCCTTGCTGCAGCCACTGGGGTCCCATTGCGGAGGAGCTGCAAGGTGGGAAGGGGCCAAACTCGCAAGCGAAGCAGATCACCCTCGAAGGGCAAAAAGTAGGAGGTGTGGCAAAATGCTGTAAATTTTTTTACTGAAGGCCGAGGATCGTGGTAATTTTTTGGTTACTCTTATGTTCATTGTCTCCAGGTTGTGAGAGCCAGTTATGTGTCTGACTGCCTTTTTTGGGGTTTCTCTCTATTACTTTGTCATGCGGGAAGGACACACAGTTTGTTAAATAAAGAAGTGTCTTTATTCAGATTGTGCATGTTTGCTCTTTGAACTATTTGTTGCCTTGACCGGCTCAGGGGTTGCGGAACGGTTCCATTCATGTTCTTTCAATGGCACAAGCCATTCCCTCAGAGGGGGCCTAGAACTGACTTGCAATAAGCTGCTGACGGACGGCCCTTGCACTTTGTGCCTCCCTCCCATCCTGGTGCTCCTCCTCCTCCTCCTCCTCCTCTGCTGGTGCTCCAATGTCTGGTGGCAGTGGCTGAGTCCTGAGGATTGCCAGGTTATGCAGCATGCAGCACACTACAACGAAATGGGAGACTCACTCAGGTGAGTACTGAAGGGCTCCCCTGGAATGGTCCAGACAGCGGAACCATTGCTTTAGCACGCCGATTGTGTGCTCAGTGATATTCCTGGTCGCTTGATGGCTCTCATTGTATCATTCTTCAGTAGGGGTGCTGGGCACACGGAGCGGGGTCATCAGCCAGGTGCACAGAGGATAGCCCTTGTCCCTGAGAAGCCAGCCTCCTGGGTGAGCCGGGGCTTGAAAAGGCCTGCCACAGAAGTCTGGTGCGGGATGAAGGCGTCGTGGCTGCTGCCTGGAAAGCGGGCATTGACAGCGAGTATCAGCTGTCTGTGGTCACACACCAACTGGACATTCAATGAATGGAACCCCTTCCGGTTGCGGTAATCCTCAGCATTCTCTTGCGGTGCCCGCAAAGCCACATGCGTGCAGTCAATGGCGCCCTGGACCACGGGGAAGCCCGCTTTTCTTGCAGATCCCATTGTGCGCTCTTGCTGCTTGTCCAGGGTCATGGGGAAGGAAATGTACTGATGTCTCCTTTTAAAGAGGGCATTCGTGACTTGACGGATGCAGCAATGCACCGCGAACTGGGAGATATTGGCAATGTCCCCAGTGGCGGATTGGAAGGAGCCGGTGGCATAGAAGTTGAGAGCCACTGTCACCTTCGCGGCCACCGACAGAGACGTCTTGCTCCTCAGTTGAGACTGCAGATCTGGCTGAAGCAGGTGGCAGAGCTCAGTGACCACCTCCCTGCTGAATTGAAGCCTCCGAAAACACTGCTCCTCAGACATGTTGAGGTAGGAGAAGTGCTGGCGGTATACCCTGGGAGGGTAAGGTCTCCTGTGCCGATGCCTGTTGGCCCTCCTCCGTCTGGCCATGATTGGCACTCTCTCTCGGCGTCTCTGAGCCCTCTCAATGTAATGGAGAAACCCAACGTTTCCACCCATTGCAGCCCCCATAGTATGTGGCCACTCAAGGTTATGCCAGTGAAAAAGCAAACCAACTACAAAGTTCTGGTCAGAAGCCAGAAGTACCTCTGCGAGCGCTGACTCAATGCAGAAACCTCTCTCCCTTTGTCTCTCTGCAAATCTCTTTCTCTCTCACAGAAGGAGTGGTCCAAAAATGGCTACCACAAAGAAGCCAGGAAGTGTTATGTATTGTGTGTTCTATTGTGTGTTCTCCTCCCACCTGTGGTGGCACTGTCACAGGAGATAAATGGTTGGGTGCTCTCTGTTAAGTTTAGCTCTCTTTGTTCGGAACTTTCCAGAACTTCCTTTCCTTCCAATAAAGCACTTCACGTTTGAATCTCTGAGCTCTGAGTCCTAAATTGTGTCTAGGTAGAAGGGTACCGACACAACAAGTGGCAACGAGGAGCGGATGAATCTGCGTACGTTACGGGTGCAGTGAGTAAACAGAAAATTTAATTTGAAACGTGAGATGGCTACTATATTAGGAAACATCGGTGATTTTGATGGAAATGTGGAGCAATGGAGCGCATATATGGAACGTTTTGACTATTTTGTATTGGTGAATGCGGTGGCAAATGAAAAGGTCATGCCTACCTTTTTGAGTGTAATCGGGCCGAAGACATTCAATTTACTTCGTAGCCTCGTGCAACCAGATAAGCCAGGAACTAAAACAAATAAGCAACTAGTGGAAATCCTTGGAGCACATTTTTCACCAAAACCTCTGGTTATTGCTGAGAGATTTAGATTTCACAAACGGAATCATTGACGATGTTTATTGCTGCTTTAAAAAGGTTGTCAGAACACTGCCAATTCAAGGAGGTGCTGAATGATACCATTAGAGACAGACTTGTGTGTGGTCTGCAAAATGCAGCCACACAGAAGCGCCTTCTTACTGAGGACAACCTTACTCTTGAAAAGGCCATTGAAGTTAGTGTCTCCATGGAGATGGCGGAAAAGGAGGCTCACCAGTTGAGTTCAACAGGGAGAGTTCACAAGGTGTCGTCTGAGCCTAAAGGTGCGCGGAACGGCACATGTTACCGTTGTGGGAAAACGGGCCATCACGCTAATGACTGCTGGTGTACGGAGCTGGAATGCCGAAATTGTGGCAAAAAGGGTCACATTGAACGCGCCTGTAGAGGTAAAAAAAGAACAGACAGAGCTGGGAAGCATGGAAGCAAAATGTCTGTATTTGGACAAGAGAGGAGAAAGAGTGTTCATTCAGTGCAGTATGATGGAACAAGCAAAACAGAGGGGAGCGACACCTCTGAGGAGGAAGAGGTGCACATACTGACGGTTGCAGGTGATTTAAATGGCTACTGGGTGTCACCACTGGTGGAGGGACAATCAGTGCGGATGGAGGTGGACACAGGCGCGGCTGTGTCCCTTGTTTCAGACACTGTCTACAACAAAATGCTAAAGCATCTTACCCTTCAGCCAACAAACATTGTGCTAAAGACGTATACCGGCGAACCTGTGGCCATGAGAGGCGTCATTGAGGTGACAGTTAAATTGAACGGACAGACTGCAAAACTGCCACTATATGTGGTAAAGGGAAATTACCCATCGCTACTGGGACGTGCGTGGCTAGAGAAAATCACGCTGGACTGACCTGCAGTCCGCATGATGTCAAAAGGGGAGTCAGGTCTGACTGCAGTGTTAAACAAACATGCAGAACTCTTCAATGGGGAACTTGGGAGCATGAAAAAGATCAGCGTGAGACTGGACATTAAACCTGACAGCAAGCCGAAGTTTCACAAAGCCCGACCTGTACCCTATGCAATTAGGCCAAAAGTTGAGGCCAACTTGTAGGCCTTAGTTGAGAATGGAGTCCTGGAGCCTGTGAGCGTGAGCAAATGGGCCACACCCATTGTTCCTGTCCTGAAAAAGGATGGATCTGTTCGAATCTGCGGGGATTTTAAAGTGACTATTAACCCGGTGCTGTCTGCGGAACAGTACCCTCTTCCCCTCACTGATGATCTTTTTACGGGCCTGGCCGGAGGGCAAAAGTTCAGCAAAATAGACTTATGCCAGGCTTATCTACAAATGCATGTCGATGACAAATCAAAGGAGCTGCTGACAATTGTGACACACAAGGGGCTATACAGGTACTGCCACCTTCCGTTTTGAATTACGTCGGCCCCTGCTCTATTCCAAAGGGCAATGGATCAGATTTTGAGTGGACTGCCAGGAGTCCAGTGCTACCTGGACGACATCCTTGTCACTGGGACAAATGAGGAGGATCATCTTCTGAACTTGGATGCGACACTACAATGACTGAAAGAGTACAGACTCAGAGTTCGTAAAGACAAATGTGAATTCTTTCAGTCTTCAGTTGAGTACCTGGGGCATGTGATTGACGCTACTGGCCTGCATAAGGCGCCGTCAAAGGTCAAGGCGATCGTGGAGGCCCCAGCACCCCAGCATGTGAGCCAGTTACGTTCATTTCTGGGGCTACTTAACTACTATGGGAAGTTTATTCCAGGCTTAGCAACATTGCTGAAGCTGTTACATCAGCTGCTATGTCAAGGCAAAGCATGGAAATGGACTGAACTGTGCAACGAAGCTTTCGCCCAAGCAAAGAAAGCATTGCTGAATGCGGAGGTCCTGACACACTTCGACCCAAAGCTACCCGTGCAGCTAGCATGTGATGCATCACCATATGGTGTGGGAGCAGTCATATCCCACATCATGCCTTCGGGTGAAGAGAAACCTATCGCCTTCGCATCACGCACCTTGAACAAGGCCGAGAGTAACTATGCGCAGATCGAGCGCGAGGCCTTGGGAATCGTTTTTGGAATTCGAAAATTTCATCAGTACCTGTTTGGGAGAAGGTTCACACTCCTGATGGACCACCATCCATTGACTTCAAACATCGGGCCCCACACCGGAATTCCGTCTCTTGCTGCAAGCAGGATGCAAAGGCGGGCTTTACTGTTGTCAGGGCACACATACGACATCAAATATCGCAAATCAGACTTGCACGGCAACGCAGACGGTCTCTCGAGGCTACCCTTGCCTGTTACTCCCCCAGAGCCTCATCAGATAGACATCTTCTACTTTAGACAAGTGGAGGGAGCACCTGTCACTGCAGTTCAGGTGCGAAGGTACACCCGCAACGATCCAGTCCTGTCTGAGGTAATGGACGATGTCCTTCGAGGGAGAGCTATAGGAGATTCTCCTAGTTTGAAACCTTACATTTCAAAAAGAAATGAGCTCTCCGTCCAGGCAGGTTGTCTTCTTTGGGGACGCCGTGTCATCATTCCGCCACCTCTGAGGGAACCTATACTGCAACAACTTCATACAGGCCACAGTGGGATGGTTCGGATGAAGGAAATGGCAAGAAGCTACTTCTGGTGGCCAGGTCTCGATGGGAATATTGAGGAGAAAGCCAAAACATGTTCCCCATGTCAAAGGGTCCGGAATGTTCCACAGCTGGCAACTCTACACCCCTGGGATTGGCTTGCAGAAGTGTGGCAGCGAGTACATGTGGACTTCGCCGGTCCTTTTGAAGAGAAGATGTTTATGGTGGTTGTGGACGCTCGTAGCAAGTGGCCGGAGGTCGCTGTGATGAGGTCTACCACGGCAGAGAAAACAATTGAGAAACTTGGTGAGATGTTCAGCCGTTATGGCTCACCGGAACAACTCGTAAGTGACAATGGTCCACAATTTGTATCACAGGAGTTTGCAACCTTCCTGCATGTGAATGGTGTCCAACACATCAGGTCTGCGCCCTATCATCCCTCTACTAACGGCCAGGCAGAAAGGTTTGTGCAAACTTTGAAGCACGCCTTGAAGGCATCGCAAGGTCAGGGCTCAATCCACCAACATCTGAACAGCTTCCTGTTGTCCTACAGGAACGAGCCGCATGCCACAACCAAAACTTCCCCCGCTTCGCTCATGATGAAGAGGCAGTTGCGGACAAGTTTTGACTTACTCAAACCTCCAAGGGCAGAACAGGTTGTCCATTGTCAACAACAAGCTCAAGTTGAAAAGAGAGAGAAAAGAGCCAAGGAGAGACGGTTTCACCCTGGAGAACACGTCCTAGCTCGAAACTACAACACTGGACCGAAATGGGTTCCTGCTACGGTGATCGCGCAGATGGGCCCTGTGTCTTACACGGTTGAGACTGCTGAGGACGTCGTCTGGAGAAGACACACAGATCAACTGTTGCTAGGAGCTGAGACAGCCACAGAGGCTCCAACGGCTGGTTGGCCTGAACTGTTTCCGGATGATACCGCAAACCAGCATCCTTTGCCACAGTGCTCTTCTCCAACACAGGAAGTCAAAGAGACTGTTCCACCTGTGCAAACTCCTGACATTCGACTGACACAGGCACCTTCTCCATCCAGGCTTGTGTCAATGCCTACTGCTGTGGAAGCCAGCGATGACCGCCGGTATCCTGTCAGAGAGCGGCGGCCTCCAAGGCGCTTGGATCTGTAGGCTTAGTGACTTACCCACAAGACTGGGGCAGAATAAACCCCAGGGTAAAGTCAGGGTTTGAGGCAGTCTACCTCTACCCTAGGTTTGTTGAGTGCATTGAAAGTAACTTACCTGTTGAGGAATAATGTGGACCTTCCATTTGAGAAGGGAGGAAATGTTATGTATTGTGTGTTCTATTGTGTGTTCTCCTCCCACCTGTGGTGGCGCTGTCACAGGAGATAAATGGTTGGGTGTTCTCTGTTAAGTTTAGCTCTCTTTGTTCGGAACTTTCCAGAACTTCCTTTCCTTCCAATAAAGCACTTCATGTTTGAATCTCTGAGTTCTGAATCCTAAATTGTGTCTAGGTAGAAAGGTACCAACACAACAGGAAGAGCCCCATTTAAATAGCGCCCCCCCAGCCCCACAGCGACTGGAAACCATTCCAGTCAACCAGTCGCTGGGAGCGCCAGGTGGAAAGGAGGGGGGTGCCACTGAAGTTCCGGTTCGGGGCGCCCCAAGGGCGTTGCACCATGAAATGATGTCAGGATCTGCGCGCGCAGCTGAGCGAGCGTTGCAGTTTTGCACCGCCGCTAAATGTCCGCTCAATTTCACGAGGGGCACAGGTCTTGCCGCGCCTGGGCGCTAACAGCATCGCGCCCCACTTATCGCCCTCTTAAGGTGCTAACGGGTGGCGCTAACAACTGAATTTCTCCCCCAATGTTCTTTCATCGGAAAGTCAGCCATGTTACAGGTCTGCTTTTATGCTGCAGGTGCAGCTGTTAAGAATTCAGGTAGTTGCTGAACCCGGCACAATCAGCTGGCGTGTTTTGCCAATGGTGAAAATGTTCTAAAATGGGAAGAGCCTGCTAAAATCGGATTATGCAGGCAGTTAACAAGCTGCTTGGTGGTGGGTCTGATCGGGACTCCCAGACCTGACACTTGGCAAAGTTGCATGGAGGCGGGATGGCGGCGGGTTCGGAACCCGCCGTCAATCAAAACAAATTTAACCTCTGACCCACCTCCAAACCTGCCCTCTGAGCGCTGGCAAAATGGCGGCCAAGGTTCTGGCTTTGAGGCTGGGGTGGGTATACAGCAGGTTAATTTATAATATCCTGCTTGGGTTCATTAACAGGGTGTTGTCGGTGGATATTGCTAGATAATTCTACGAACATATGAAAATAATGGGCAGGAAAAGACCAGCTGTCCATCAAGCCTGCTCCACGCTCATGATGGCTGGAGCATCATGACTAGACACTGCCTAACTCGCCCACCCCCACAGCCACCCCCACCCCCACCCCCACAGCCACCCCCACCCCCACCCCCACCGCCACCCCCACCCCCACCCCCACCGCCACCCCCACCCCCACCCCCACAGCCACCCCCACCCCCACCCCCACCGCCACCCCCACCCCCACCCCCACAGCCACACCCACCCCCACCGCCACCCCCACCCCCACCCCCACAGCCACCCCCACCCCCACTGCCACCCCCACCCCCACCGCCACCCCCACCGCCACCCCCACCCCCACCCCCATCCCCACCGCCACCCCCACCCCCACCCCCACCCCCACCCCCATCCCCACCGCCACCCCCACCCCCACCCCCACCCCCACCCCCACCCCCACCGCCACCCCCACCCCCACCCCCACAGCCACACCCACAGCCATATAATCTCCTGAAAGAGGCACAAAAACAGAGAAAAACCCAGGGCCAATAAGGGGGAAAAATAACTCTGGAAAATTCCTCTCTGACCACCTCATGCGATTGAAACCAGTCCAGGAGATTATACAACATCATCCTATAGGGTAGAGCAATTGGCTTAGTAACTTTGTTCCTATTTAATCTATGGTCTTTGATGCTTTTGGTGATCATTTTATCCATATGGCTTTTAATCACCATGTATAGACACTGAAGAGCCAATTACCATGAATAATATGAGATATAGGGGGAAAAATTCAGTTGGTAGCGCCACCCGTTAGCGCCTTAAGTGGGGCACAAAGCAACTAGCGCCCGGGCGCGGCGATATCTGCGCCTCTCGCGAAATTGACCGGACATTTTGCGGCGGCGCTAAACAATACTGCCACGATCTCCTGCGCCGGCAGATCGTGACGTCAGTCGAGTGTGCAACGCCCTGGTAGCGCCCTGGACCGGATATTGAGTGGCGCCCCCTGCCTTACCGCCTGCCGCTAGCAACGACAGGTTGAGGGGAGCGTTCTGCTGTCAGAAAGGGACTGGGGGAGTGCTATTTAAAGGTGACCACTTCCTGCCATTTTTTGTTGGTGACATTTTTGCACCACACATTCTGAGAGAGAGAGAGAGGCTTCTGGAGAGATTCAACGCTGTGTGAAGGAGTTTTGAGTACTGAGCAGCACTTTGCAGGTTGGTTTTGATTTGCCCTTCCTTGTATCGATTTAGAAGAGACTGTGGGGGTTGCACTCTGAGCTCTTCCCCTGGTTCTCTCCATTGTTCTTTCCAGCAGATTTGATGTACAGGTCTCTCCAGGCCGAGATTCAGGCCGAGATTCAAGGCTGCAATGAGCAGGATGTGGATGCAGAGCAAGATCAACCCTCCCCTTTAAGATAAAAACAGAAAATGCAGGAGAAACTCAGCAGGTCAAGCAGCATCTGTGAAGCAAGAAACAGATTTAACGTTTCAGGTCGATGACCATTCGTCAGAATTCCCCTTTAAGAACTGGCCGGCGCCAGTGTGTCTGTGTTACATTGCTGACTGAAATCACATGAGCTTCGCCAGCGCTGTGAGGTAGCGCCTCGCTCCTCGGCCTTAGCGCCTTAAGAGAGGTGTGTAGCGCCTGATTTAGCGCTCCAATCACCTCCAGGGGCGATAAAAGCCAAGTTTGCTGTCGGAGGCGATAATTAGCGGCAGGCGCTAATCTTTGCGCACCGCCAATAATTGCGCCCCAAATGGGGCGATACCGAATTTCTCCCTCATACACCCTTGCATTTATTCAGTGGAACCTAGAAGAAACAACTCCTTCCGATGTGTGTTGTTGTGCTGGCACTGAGGTCACATGTAGAAGATATTGAAGATTGTAGGATAGGGAATCACTCTTAAAAAAAATGATGCTGTATGGAGATGACATCCTATTATATGTCACCAGGCTGTGCTGGAGAAGCCCAATGATCTTGGACCCTGGGCCTTTGCAAATAATACTGCAGTAGACGACTGTCAGCAAATTAGAGTAACCCAATCTCAGGCTTCGGCTTCGTTTGCAAAATGATCAGGATACAAAATGAAGTGAGAGAAATCTGAGCTCAGGCCACTGAAGGCTTTGTGCACTAAAAAGGATTGTGCCAGGTTACCATGTTAATGAGCACCTTATGGACTCACGTATTTAGGCAGCCACTCTTAATCAAATCTTGAGGTGACTTTAAGACCTCTTTGAAGTTACTAAAGTAGTAGGCCAGATCACCAACAACGATGAGTCAGCCTACAGGGAGGAGGTCCAGCACCTTGTGAAGTGTTGTGCCGATAACAACCTGGCCCTTAACATCAAGAAAACCAAAGAAATCATTGTGGACTTCAGGAAGTCTAAAGGCGGAAGTCACACCCCCATCCACATCAATGGGGCTGTGGTGGAAAGGGTGGACAGCTTTAAGTTCCTCGGAGTCCACATCACAGAAGACCTCTCCTGGTCCCTCAATACCTCCTCTCTGGTGAAGAAGGCCCAGCAGCGCCTATATTTCCTAAGGAGGCTGAAGGGATGCAACCTGTCACCCCTGATCCTCTCTAACTTTTACCGCTGCACAATAGAGAGCATCCTGACAAACTGTATCACAGTATGGTATGGCAGCTATAGCTACTATGACCGGAAAGCCCTGCAGCGGGTAGTCAAAACTGCCCAACGCATTACTGGCACCCGGCTACCGACCATAGAGCACATATACCAGAAACGCTGTCTACAGAGGTCACGGTCCATCATCAAAGACCCTACCCACCCCAGCCACAGTCTGTTCGCCCTCCTGCCATCTGGGAGACGCTACAGATGCATTCGCACCCGTACAACCAGATTTAGGAACAGCTTCTTTCCCAGGGCTGTCATCCTACTGAACTCCACAAATAAACTCTAAAGCCTGCACATCTGCCAATGCACTTTATTATGGTTATGTTTATGTTAATGTATTACAAGCCAAATGTATGTTGAATGTTTAAATGTCTTAATCTAAATGTACACTCTCGGGAGCCGCAAGCCTACATTTCGTTGTACTGCACTTGTGCACTAACAATGACAATAAAAGTTGATTTGATTTTTGATTTGAGGAAACTTAAACTTAACTTAAAGGTGTCTTGGCTTACTTGGAGAGACGAAAGAGTCTCTTGCAGAAATTGGACCAGCGCGTGTCCTCTAAATGAACCTCCTAAACTATTCTTTGCCAAAACTCGCTCTACCATTATGAATTCTGTTTTAAATAGTAAGCTTCTGAGAATCAGTTCCTCCGAACTTGTCAACGTGACAGATAATGGGGGATTGAATCTTCTTGATCTACAGTTATGTCATTTGCATGTTCTGGGTAAGGAAGCAGCTTCCTGGGTGAACCCTGGGGCTGCAGCCTTGGCTGAAGGCCCACTCCAGTACATCATCTAGGCTGACACTTCAGGACTGCGCTTTTGGAGGTGCAGCCGACTGAATAAATGAAATGGCCTAAGCTACTTAACGTAGGAACATTGGAACTGGAGTGGACCATTCAGCCCCTCAAGCCTGATCTGACATTCTTTTAGATCATGCCTGATCTGTACAAATCCATTTGCCCATCTTTTTTCCATATCCTTATGTAACAAAAATCTATCAATCTCAGTCTTGAAATTTTCAATTGACCCAGCATCCACAGCCTTTTAGGAAGAGAGTTCCAGATTTCCACTGCCCTTTGTGTGAAAAAATACTTCCTGATTTCACTCCTAAATGGCCTAACTAATTTTATGATTGTACTCCCTTGTTCTGGGTTCTTCCACCAGAGGAAATAGTTTCTTAAACACCTCAATTAGTTCACCCCTCAAACTTTTAAACTCAAGTCAAGTTTATGCTACTTGTCCTGATAATTTAACTCTTTAAGCTCTAGGTATCATTCTGGTGAATCTGCGCTGTACTCCCTTCTGTTAGATCTGTGGTTCAGTGGATAAATAATCACACGGATGCTGTACATTAACAAATAACAGGTCTTTACTGGAGGAGGGTAATCTCTAGACTGGGGTACAGAGGCATGCGCAAAGCTTATATACCGGTGTGGTCACTGCCGGTACTACAGTATACAGGAGCTGTAAAAAGTAGTCTGACTTAAAGGCACATACACTACAATTCCTCCCTTTTTAGATTAATAATACCCCCTTAATATTCAAATAACAATTACATTTTTACATGTACATTCAATAACAAAAGTCCATTTATAGATTCAGTCTTTGGGGCAGTTTCCTGACCCTTTCGGGATAGCGCCTTTCCAGAGGTTCTTGTTCTTGGTGCAGAGGCGATTCTGACCCCTTTTCATCGGGTAGTTCATCGGGTTCCACTGCTACTGGGTCTGAAGTAGATGCTACCGGTATGTCGGGTTCATCCCCAGGTACTCGAGACATGGGGTTGACGCATTCCTGTGACGTTAAGATCTGATCGACGTGGCGTCTCACAATGTTCTCCCCGAAATCCACTGTGTACATTAATGGCCCCTGCCTTGTAAATATCGTTCTGGGTTGCCACTTCTCTGTTCGATAGTCCCGGGCCAAGACTGGTTGCCCTACATTGAAGCTCCTTGTCGGCTTCTCGTTAATGTGCTGGAATTGTTTGTCCTCAACATTTCTTCGCACATTTGGTCTGAGCAAGTCCAGACGAGATCTCAACCTTCGGTTAAAGAACATCATGGCCGGGGTCTGGTTGGTAACTGCATGTGTCGCGTTTCGGTAGGCTAATAAGAAATTGTCCATCTTATGCTGTAGTGGAATTTCCTCATCGCACATGGCCTTGATCGCCTTCTTAAAGGTTTGTACGAACCTCTCAGCCAATCCATTGGTAGCTGGATGATACGGGGCGGATGTGTAATGCCTTACCCCATTCCTTTTCATGAATTTTTGGAACTCGTCGGACACAAACTGTGGTCCATTATCAGAGCAGATCTGCCCTGGCAAACCGTTTCTGGCAAATATGGTCCGTAGGACTGCAATCGTTTTCTCTGTAGTGGTTGAAGACATCTTTATCACCTCAGGCCACTTTGAATGAGCATCCACTGCTATTAAGAACATTGAGTCCATGAATGGACCAGCAAAATCAATGTGCACCCATTGCCATGGAGAGGAGGGCCACTCCCATGGGTGTAGAGGGGCATGTGGTGGTGCATTTTGGACCTTCTGGCATCCTAAGCAGCTCTTAGTTAGGTCTTCGATTTGTTGATCGATTCCCGGCCACCACACATAAGCCCTAGCAAGGCTTTTCATTTTCACTCCCCCCAGATGACCTTCATGTAGCTCATTTAGCACTCTCTCCCTTAACTTGGGTGGAATCACCACTCTGGATCCACACATCACTGTCCCCTGGCATACTGACAGCTGTTCTCTTCTGGATGAGAATGCTGGCAACAGTGAGTCGCCATGTGTTGGCCATCCCCTCACCGTCAATTCATATACCCGTGACAGTGTCGGATCATTGCGGGTCTCCTTCTCTATATCCGCGTTTGTTACTGGCACTCGTTCAATTATCGACGAATAAAATATCTCAATAGGGTCCACTGCTGGTGCTTCCTCCACAGTAGGCAGTGGCAGGCGCGATAGCCCATCAGCGTTCCCATGCTGTTTCGTGCCTTTATATTCTATTTCATATTGATTTGCCCCTAGAAACAGGGACCATCTTTGTAACCGCTGTGCAGTCATTACTGGCATGCCCTTCTTAGGATTAAAGATGGAGCCAAGTGGTTGGTGGTCAGTCAGCAAGGTGAACTTCTGTCCATGCAGATAGTGGTTGAATTTTTTTACTCCCCATACTAGGCTGAGGGCCTCCCTGTCAATCTGGGCGTAGTTGCGCTCGGCTGAGGTTAGTGACCGAGACGCAAAGGCTACTGGCCTCTCCAACCCGTCTGGGAATTTGTGCGATAGCACCGCTCCAATGCCGTAGGGTGATGCATCACATGCCAAACGAATTGGTAGTGCTGGGTTGAAATGGGCCAACACCTCTTTTGATGTGATCAATTCTTTACACTTCTGGAAAGCTCATCTACGTTCACCATCCCACTTCCATGGTACCCCTGTTTGCAGTAGGGTGTTCAGCGGGTGTAATACCGTAGACAAATTTGGTAAGAACTTGTGGTAATAGTTTACCAGCCCGAGGAACGACCTCAGTTGTGACACATTTTCCGGTGCTGGAGCCTTGACTACTGCCTCAATCTTGTCAGGGGACTTATGTAACCCCTCTTCATCGATGACGTGGCCGCAATACGAGCTCTGTTTCTGGAAAAACTCGCACTTGTGGCGATTAGCTCGTAGCCCATATTCCTTTAATCTGGCGAGCACCTTCTCCAAGTTAGCGAGGTGATCACCGTCATTTTCGCCCGTGACCAAGATGTCGTCCAAATAACACTGAGTCCCTGGAATCCCTTGCAGGACCTGATCCATCGCCCTTTGCCAGATAGCCGGAGCCGAGGCTACTCCAAACACCAGCCAGTTGTATTGATAGAGACCTTTATGAGTGTTGATCCAAAGGTAATGTTTCGAAGCTTCTTCTACCTCCATTTGCAAGTACGCCTGGGCTAGATCGATTTTGGTGAAGCGCTTACCACCAGATAGCGAGACGAAAATATCCTCAATTCGTGGAAGCAGATATTGCACCGTGTGAAGGACTGGGTTCACTGTCACCTTAAAATCCCCACAGATGCGGACCTTCTTTGGTTCCCCAGGCGTATTACTCAACGACCTCTTCATTACAGGAACGATGGGTGTAGCCCACTCGCTCCAGTCCACTTTGGACAGTACTCCTGAACGTTCCAACCCTTCCAGCTCTGCTTCAACTGCTGGTCTGATCGCATAAGGCACTGGTCTGGCCTTCAGAAATTTTGGGCTTGCATTATCCTCTATTTTAATTGTTGCTGTTATTCCTTTTAGTGTTCCTAGTCCCTCCTGGAACACTTCTTTTCCGTCAGTTAGCATTTTTGGCAGTCGTCCAGGTGTGACGTCGTCATCCTTTTTGGCCTCAACCTTCAGTGCCTGTATGGAATGCCAATCTAATTGTATCTTCCAGATCCATTCACATCCTAGCAGTGGTGGTCCTCCATTTGGCAATACATATATATCCATTTTAGGTATCCCCTTACCTTTATATGTCACTTTCACCCTTATTTTTCCTTTGGGGTAGACTTTTTGCCCCGTATACGTCTTCAAGACAATCTCTGTAGCTTTCAAGGGTATGTGTGAAAATAGCCGCTTGTAGTCTCTTTGGTTTATGACTGTTAGAGCTGACCCTGTGTCCAATTCCATTTCCACTTGGACTCCGTCTATCTTGAGTGTAACCCAGATAGTCTGGTGATCCTCCATTTCGGTTACATTATGTAGTTTCAGACAACCCAGCTCCTTGCTTCCTGAGTCTGTGTCACTTTTCTGTTCGTCTGAACCACTGTCCATCACCTGGTGTACCTTTTTGTACTTCTCCTGTGGAGATTTCTTACTGTTGGTTTTCTTCCCAGACCTGCAGACTCTTGCTATGTGTCCTGCTTTCCCACACTGTCAGCACACTTGATCCTTGAACCAACAATCTTTCTGGTCATGTGTTGTTCTGCCGCAGCGATAGCACTTCCCTGTTCCATAGGTCATTTCGTTGGTGCCATATTCTTGCGGTCTCTGTTGAATCTCTGCAGCGCCCCTTGTGGCTGCTTCATGTGATACTGCCATACTGAAAGCTTTGTCCAGCGTAAGGTCCTTTTCTGATAGAAGCCGTTTCTGGGTTCCTTCACTTTGTAGCCCACACACAAACTTGTCCCTTAACGTGTCTGCTAGTCCCGCTCCAAACTGGCAGTATTTCGATAGCTTGTGCAGTTCCGTTAGGTACTCAGCATTGCTTTCGTCTTTGTGTTGGTTCCGTTTATGGAACTTAAATCGTTCTGCTATCAGCAGTGGTGTGGGGTTTAGTGGTCCTGTAGGATTTCTACTATGCTTTCAAAATTCTTGTTTACTGGCTTCTCTGGGGTTATTAGATTTCGCAGTAACCCATAAGTTTTTGCACCCATGGAATTTAACAGAACCAGTGCTTTATGAGCATCTGGCACTTCATTCGCCCTGCAGTACACCTCAATATGTTCCACATATGTCGCCCAATCTTCGACTTCATTGTCGAACGTAGAGATACTGCCACTCTTCGGCATCCTTGGTTGTGCATTAACTATCACCAATGGCGCCTCCCGTGCTTCCCCTTCTTCTCTGCTGGCACAAAATGGCATCTCCCGCACTTTCCTTCCTTCCCGCGCTCGCCCGCCTTCTCCGCTGCGGCTTCGCAAAATGGCGTCTCCCGCATTCTTCCTTCTTCTCCGCAGCTCAATGGCGCCTCCCGCGCTCTCCCTGCTTCTCCGCAGCTCAATGGCGTCTCCCGCGCTCTCCCTGCTTCTCCGCGGCTCAATGGCGTCTCCCCTTGCTTCGCCCCGCGGACCCTGATCAGCCCGTGATCCCTGGCTGTGCTCTGCGCGTTCTTCTCTTGATGTTTGTCAACGCCGCTCAGTCGAGAACCCGGCTGTTTCTTACCCTCTCCCTCTCCGGTTTGCAGTATTTTTCCTCGACGCCACTCGGTGTTCAACCCCCGGCTGCGTCCTGCTCTCTTCACCCTCTTCTTACCTCGTCGACGCTGCTCGGCTCTCTCTCTGCCGTCGGTCGGCTCCAGCCGCCGCTGCTCGGGAAGGGTCTGCTCTGGACCTGTCGTCGGTCTTTTACTGCTCGTTGTGGCTGGGGAACCAAGCCCGGCTCTCCACAGCCTCCCCAGCGAAGTTGGATCTCTGCCTGACTGCTGGGCGGTTGCTCGCGGTCGACGCCCGTGTTCCTGGACTCGACTATTTAAAAACAAAATTTTATGTTGCAGGTAGATTCGAATCGACACTCGTCACCACTGTTAGATCCGTGGTTCAGTGGATAAATAATCACACGGATGCTGTACATTAACAAATAACAGGTCTTTACTGGAGGTGGGTAATCTCTAGACTCGGGTACAGAGGCATGTGCAAAGCTTATATACCGGTGTGGTCACTGCCAGTACTACAGTATACAGGAGCTGTAAAAAGTAGTTCTGACTTAAAGGCACATACACTACACCTTCCAAGGCCAATATATCTTTCCTAAGGTTCGGGGCCCAAAACTAAACTCCAGATGGGGTCTAGCCAAGGCTCTGTGCAACTGAAGCATTGTTTCTGCACTGGGAAATTGTGGGCGGCCAGTGTCTAATTTTCTGTCTATTAGTTTAATTGCATGCAAAATCAGGCACTGCATGCCTGCGATTTCCTGGCCAGCATTCCTTGCGAGCGATGATCTGTACTGGGAGTGCCCGATTCAGGAATCAGCCCTTTGTAATACAACCAACATCCACAGCTTTTTGGATAAGGGAGTTCTAGATTTCCTCTACCCTTTGTGTGAAAAAGTGCTTGCTGATTTCGCCCCTAACTGGAATTAGTTCTAGTTTTTTCTGGATTCCCCCACCAGAGGAAATAGTTTCTCCTCGTTTTCAAGCTCGTCATTCCTTTGGTTTTACTCAGAAAAACAAGGCATCTGACAGGAAGTAAAACCAGGCTTCTTTTAAAACGCATAAAGTTTTTTGTAATAATTTACCTTAGGGATACAGAGGTGCCTGAGAGACTGAGTTATGTATGATAATAGGCTCACTGCTGTGGATAACATTGTGGCAAGATATAAATATAGCAGGGACAGAAACTAGAGTCATATATATAAATGCAGCACATTATATGTTAAACCTTCTCCACTGCTCCTGTTTATTCGAAGCAGGATTAAATTAGTTTAATATGTGTTATCACAGTCATTCCCTATTGTTTTTATTATAGACCTGTTTCAAGGCAAAATCTTTCTGGATGACATTATATTTCTACCCCACTCCATATTGGTGACATGAGGAGCTTCGGTTCCTGCTATCCAGTGACCTCTGCTGGGTGGGCGCTTGTGGCAACAGTAGCTGAGCACGGTGCGGGGCTCAGTTGTGACGCCCCACGGTATACAATCGACTGACATTCAAACTGAAGTCTCCTACGTGAATAATGGACACTAGGGTGATGTGTGGGAGGGTGTCTGGCACCTTTGGAACATTACCTGAGCAAGGAGTCAAAAGCCTAGAAATTTGACCGCCTTGCACCCGTTTTACAGGCGTATATTGCTGGCAAGGCCGGCATTTATTGGCCTTCCCTATACAACGAGTGGCTTGCTAGACCACTTCAGAGGGCAGTTAAGAATCAACCATGTTGGTCTGGGACGGGATTGGGTAAGGACATTAGGGAACCAGTTGGGCTTTTATGACAATCCAACAGGTTGCTGGTCAGTTTTATTGATCTCAGCTCTTTAATTCCAGATTTAAAAAATTGAACTCAAATTCTCAAACTGGGATTTAGAACTCATATCTCTCTGGATTATTAGTCCCAGACTCGGGATTATTAGTCCAGGACTCGGGATTACAAATCCAATGACATAACCAGTACACTACACCACTCCAGCAGCCCTATTTAAAGTGCTCATCACTCAACACTGGCCTCTAGAGCCAAAACAGCACGTCTGGGCTTCCATGGCAGTAGTGTGAGATGTCAGAGCTGTCAGCAGAGGCTCCATCATGGTGGGCTCCACTGTCGTGTTCATAGAGCTCACCACTTGCTCCATGCTCCACTGAATGATCTCCGTGCTCTGCACGAAGCTCCGACACACGTTGGAGCTGGACTCCTCCATGCTCTGAGCAATTGTGCCCTGGTGCTGTCAGGCTGCCCAGTGCACATAGCAATTCCTGGCATATGCCCGTCAGCCTTCCTCAGTAGACTGGGCCCTCGAAGTCTGCATCTGAGTCCTCTGCAGAAAGTTAGTATGTGATTTTTTTTTTCTAATTCATTCTTGGGATGTGGGAATCGCTGGCAAGGGAGGCATTTATTGCCCATCCCTCATTGCCCTGAGTTTGATACAACTGAGTGGTCACTTCAGAGGGCAGCTAAGAGTCAACTGCATTGGTGTGGGACTGCAGACATATATAGGCAGATGGCAGATAGGCAGCTGTCGCAGATGCATCTGTCCATGACAGTATTGGTAGGAGTGACCACTGCACAAGTGGAGGCAAAGTCCCAACTTTACACTGTGGACACTCTCCATCATGTTGTGTGGCACCACCACCATGCCAAATGGGATAGATTCAGAACCGATCTAGCAGCTCAAAGCTGGGCATCCATGAGGCGCTGTGGGCCATCAGCAGCAGAAGAATTGTATTCCACCACAGTCTGTAACCTCATGGCCTGGCATATCCCTCACTCTACCATTACCACCAAGCCAGGGGACCAACCCTGGTTCAATGAGGAGTGTAGAAGAGCATGCCAGGAGCAGCACCAGGTGTTCCTAAAAATGAGGTGCCAACCTGGGGAAGCTGCAACACAGGACTACATGCATGCTAAACAGCGGAAGCAGCATGCTATAGAAAGTGCAAAGTGATCCCACAATCAACGGATCAGCCAAAGCTCTGCAGTTCTGCCACATCCAGTCGTGACTGGTGGTGGACCATTAAACAACTAACGGGAGGAAGCTCCATGAATATTCCCATCCTCAATGATGTCGGAGTCCAGCACGCGAGTGCAAAAGACAAGGCTGAGGCGTTTGCAATCATCTTCAGCCAGAAGTGCCGAGTGGATGATCCATATCGGGCTATTCCTGAGGCCCCCACCATCACAGAAGCCAGTGTTCAGACAATTCAATTCACTCCATGTGATATCAAAAAACGGCTGAGCATACTGGATACAGCAAAGGCTATGGGCCCCGACAACATTCCGGCTGTCATGCTGAAGACTTGTGCTCCAGAACTAGCTGCGCCTCTAGCCAAGCTGTTCCAGTACAGCTACAACACTGGCATTTACCCGACAATGTGGAAAACTGCCCAGGAATGTCCTGTCCACAAAAAGCAGGACAAATCCAATCCAGCCAATTACCGCCCCATCAGTCTACTCTCAATCATCAGCAAAGTAATGGAAGGTGTCGTCGACAGTGCTATCAAGTGACACTTACTCACCGATAACCTGCTCACCGATGTTCAGTATGGGTTCCGCCAAGACCACTTGGCTCCAGACCTCATTACAGCCTTGGTCCAAACATGGACAAAGGAGCTGAATTCCAGAGGTGAGGTGAGATTGACCGCCCTTGACATCAAGGCAGCATTTGACCGAGTGTGGCATCAAGGAGCCCTAGTAAAATTGAAGTCAATGTGAATCAGGTGCAAAACTCTCCACTAGCTGGAGTCATACCTAGCATAAAGGAAAATGGTTGTGGTTGTTGGAGGTCAATCATCTCAGCCCCAGGACATCACTGCAGGAGTTCCTCAGGGCAGTGTCCTAGGCCCAACCATCTTCAGCTACTTCATCAATGAGCTTCCCTCCATCATAAGGTCAGATGTGGGGATGTTCGCTGATGACTGCACAGTGTTCAGTTCCATTCGCAACTCCTCAGATAATGAAGCAGTCCATGCCCGCATGCAACAAGACCTGGACGACATTCAGGCTTGGGCTGATAAGTGGCAGGTAACATTTGCACCACACAAGTGCCAGGCAATGACTATCTCCAGCAAGAGAGTGTTTAACCACCTCCCTTGACATTCAACGGCATTACCATTGACACATCCCCCAACATTAGCATCCTGGGAATCACCATTGACCAGAAACTTAACTGAACCAGCCACATAAATACTGTGGCTGTAGTGTATGTAACCTGTACCACCTTAAGAGGATACCTTAAGGTGCTGGACTACTTTTTGATGGCTCCTGTACATTGTAGTACCGGTGGTGACCACACCGGTATATAAACCCTGCGGAGCAAAGTGTATCCCAGTTCAGCCCTGACCCTCACTCACTAAAGACCTGTTTAATTATTTCTGTAGTCTGTGTCCTGTTATTCAGCATAACTACATTTGAAAACACAGACTCAACAGTGGCGACGAGTCTGATCTTACCTTGCGGCAGTTTTGCATCAAAGGAAGCTTCGTCCTCAGGAACGGGCGTCGAAAAAGGGCATCCGCCCTCAACATCCTGCATCGCACGGGAGGCCATCGGAAACCCGGGTTGGTTTGCTGACCACGAAGTCAAGCATCAGTGAGCATCCCTTCGACGACAGCGGCGGGTAAGCCCGATCGAGCGGCACGGGGGGGAAGTCGGCCGAGTTGTCAGTAAGAGAAGGGGAGGGAAACGACGAAAAGGGCGGAGAACACAACCGCAGTCGGTGTCAGGGGCCAAACTGCAATCGGGGCAGAGACGCGCAGCAGCCAGGAAAGCGTTTATGACCACAAGGACCGCGGGAGCGGCGGGGAACAAGAGCAGCAGCGTAGGTGAAAATAAAGGACCGCTGGGAGGCGAGAACGGCAACAGCGCGGTAATCGCCATTTTGAGTCGGCGGGGGAAGAAGACAAGCGCGGGAAAAGCCGCCAAGCACGGGAAGCCGCCATTTTGAAAAAAATAAAAAAATAAAAAAATAAAATAATAATCATATTCGAAGGAAAGGAAACTCAACAAGGATGCCAAAAATGGGTAACATCAATACTTTTGATAGCGATGTGGAAGATTGGGCCACTTATGTGGAACGCATCGAAGTTTACTATACAGCGAATGAGGTACCGGAGGATAAGAAAGCAATAACCCTATTAAACTCGATGGGTGCGAAGACGTACGGGTTATTAAGGAACCTTGTAACACCAGATAAACCGGCAGGAAAGAGTTTCGCGGATATTGTTACTATCCTGCAAGAGCATTTAAACCCCACGCCGCTGCTGATAGCGGAACGATTTAAATTCTACAAAAGAATTCAACTCAAAGAAGAAAGCAACGCTGAATTCTTAACCGAACTGCGCAAGTTATCAAAGTACTGTCAGTTCGGTACAGGACTAGCAGACGCACAGAGAGATAAGTTTGTGTGTGGGCTCCTAAGGGAAGGAACCCAGAAGCGACTGCTAGAGGAAAAGGATCTTAAGCTGGACAAAGCTTTCAGCATTGCAGCATCGCACGAGGCAGCAGCACGAGGCGCTGCAGAGATACAGCAAAGGCTATTGGAATTCAGCACCAATGAAATGGCATTGGACGCAGTAAAGTGCTATCGTTGCGGAAGGACAACGCATGACCAGAACCAGTGCTGGTTCAAAGATAAAGAATGCAGGCAATGTGGCAAACTTGGTCACATAGCGAGAGTATGCCGGTCAGGAAAGAAGACCAGCAGCAAAAAGTCGCCGCAGGAGAAGTACAAAAAAGTACACAAGGTGACAGAGAACAGTTCGGATGAACAGAAAATGGATTCAGACTCCAGCAGTAAGGAAATGGGTTGTCTAAAAATACATAGTGTGGAGATGCCGGAGTTGGACTGGGGTGGACAAATGTAAGAAGTCACACAACACCAGGTTATAGTCCAACAGCTTTATTTGAAATCACAAGCTTTCGGAGCGCTGCTCCTTCTTCAGGTGAAGTGGAGAAATGCATAAAGACACAGCTTATATAGTCAGAGAATCATGTCAGATGTTTACAGGTAACCTTTCCAACTGCCATTTATCACACCTCGGCAGAGAGATAATCACAGACCCCAGCATCTGCAATATTTGACCCCTTGTGACCCCACCTCATTGTTCTTTGATGTAATGTTTCCCTGACTGACCTGTTTGGACACCATTCACACCTTTGACTGCTGTGATTATCTCTCTGCCGAGGTGTGATAAATGGCAGTTGGAAAGGTTACCTGTAAACATCTGACATGATTCTCTGACTATATAAGCTGTGTCTTTATGCATTTCTCCACTTCACCTGAAGAAGGAGCAGCGCTCCGAAAGCTTGTGATTTCAAATAAAGCTGTTGGACTAGAACCTGGTGTTGTGTGACTTCTTAAAAATACATAATGTGGGTAACACAGCAGACCACCAAACTATCTGGGTCATGCTTCGGATAGCAGGAGTCCAAGTGAAGATGGAATTGGACACTGGATCGGCATTAACGGTCATGAATAAGCAAGATTACAAAAGGTTATTCTCACACATTCCCCTGAGGGATACAGAGATTGTATTGAAAACATACACGGGGCAAATAGTATACCCCAAAGGAAAGATAAAAGTAAATGTGGTCTACAATGGTAAAGAAAGTCAGAACATGGACTTGTATGTGTTACCTGATGGAGGTCCGCCACTACTGGGACGGGAATGGATCCGGAGAATAAATGTGGACTGGCATTCCATACAAGCACTGACTGTAGATGCCTGTAAAGAGGACGATGTCAAACCTAAACGACTGTCCAAAATATTAGACGATGCTAAGGAGGTGTTCCAACAGGGACTGGGAACACTGAAAGGAATTACGGCAAACATCAAGGTTGAAGAACATGCAAACCCAAAATTTTTCAAAGCCAGACCGGTACCTTATGCGATACGACCTGCTGTGGAAGCAGAGCTGGAAGGGCTAGAACGTTCAGGAGTACTGTCCAAGGTGGACTGGAGCGAATGGGCCACACCCATTGTTCCTGTCATGAAGCGTCCGTTGAGCAACAAGCCGGGGGAACCTGGGAAGGTTCGCATCTGTGGCGATTTCAAGATCACTGTTAATCCGGTTCTTCACACGGTTCAATATCCGCTTCCGCGGATTGAAGATATCTTCGCTTCGCTGTCTGGTGGGAAACACTTCACCAAGATAGACCTGGCGCAAGCGTACCTACAGATGGAAGTTGATGAAGCGTCACGCCAGTATCTCACGATCAACACACATAAGGGTTTATATCGGTATAATAGACTGGTTTTTGGAGTGGCATCGGCTCCAGCGATTTGGCAAAGGGCCATGGAGCAGGTATTGCAGGGAATTCCAGGCACACAATGCTACCTGGACGACATCCTGATTACAGGAGATGATGATAAGGATCACCTCGCAAATTTGGAGCAGGTGCTCACCAGGTTGAAAGAATATGGGCTCAGAGTTAATCACCAGAAATGTGAGTTCTTTCAAAAGCAAATCTCGTACTGTGGCCACGTCATTGACCAGGAGGGGCTCCATAAGTCACCTGACAAAATCGAAGCTGTTGTGAAAGCTCCTGCTCCGGAAAATGTATCCCAGTTGAGGTCGTTCCTTGGGTTGGTTAACTATTACCACAAGTTTCTTCCAAATTTATCCACGGTGTTACACCCACTGAACAATCTTTTGCAAATGGGAAAACCATGGAAGTGGAGCGATGATTGTAAGCGGGCTTTTCAAAAGAGCAAGGCACTGATCACCTCTAAGGAAGTGTTGGCTCACTTTAACTCAACGCTGCCTATTCGCTTAGCTTGTGATGCTTCTCCATATGGTATCGGGGCAGTGCTCTCACATAAGTTTCCAAATGGCTCGGAAAGGCCAGTCGCGTTCGCATCCAGATCATTGACCTCCGCAGAGCGCAACTATGCTCAGATAGATAGGGAGGCTCTCAGCCTCGGGTGGGGAGTTAAGAAATTTAACCATTACCTGCAAGGCCAAAAGTTTACGCTGCTGACAGACCACCAGCCGTTGGTTTCCATTTTCAACCCTAAGAAGGGTGTTCCGGTAATGACGGCGCAGAGGCTTCAGAGATGGTCCCTTTTCCTAGGGGCACATCAATATGATATCGAATTCAAAGGTACAAAGCAACATGGTAATGCTGATGGGCTGTCGCGCCTGCCACTACCTACAGCGGAAGAGGCACCGGCAGTTGACCCTGTCGAGATATTTCACTCGACCATCATCGAATGCTTACCAGTCACCAATGCGGGTATTGAGAGAGAAACCCGAAACGACCCGACACTGTCTCGGGTCTACGACTTGACAGTGAAGGGATGGCCAGCACATGGCGACCCACTGTTACCAGCATTCTCAGCCAGACGAGAACAGCTGTCCGTATGTCAAGGAACATTGATGTATGGAACAAGGGTGATTATTCCTCCTAAATTAAGGGAGAGAGTTCTGAAGGAATTACATGAAGGTCATCTGGGGGGAGTCAAGATGAAAAGCCTTGCTAGGGCTTATGTGTGGTGGCCAGGTATCGACAAACAAATAGAGGATCTGACTAAAAGCTGCTCAGGGTGCCAGAAAGTTCAAAATGCACCTCCAATTGCACCGCTGCATCCGTGGGAATGGCCTTCAACCCCATGGCAACATGTGCATATCGACTTTGCAGGTCCATTTATGGATTCCATGTTTTTGATAGCAGTAGACGCACATTCTAAATGGCCAGAAGTGATTAAGATGTCGGCCACTACCTCTGAGAAGACGATCGCAGTTCTAAGAACCATATTTGCAAGGAATGGGTTGCCGGAACAAATATGTTCAGACAACGGACCACAGTTCGTGTCAGAAGAATTCCAGAAATTCATGAAAAAGAATGGGGTGAAACACTATACATCTGCCCCATATCATCCGGCTACAAATGGGTTGGCCGAGAGATTTGTACAAACGTTCAAAAAGGCGATAAAGGCCATGAGCGAAGACCATATTCCACTACAACACAAGGTGGACAATTTCCTGATGGCATATCGAAACGCCACGCATGCAGTGACAAATCAAAGCTCTGCCATAATGTTCTACAACAGGAGGTTGCGGTCCTGGTTGGATTTGTTAAAACCCAATGTGCGAAGGGAAGTCGAAAACAAGCAATTCCAGCACGTAAATAACAAGGCCACTCGGAGTTTCGAAATAGGACAACCAGTGTTGGCCAGGGGCCATAGGGATGATAAATGGCAATCCGGAACAATTCGTGCCCAACAAGGACCCTTGATGTACACGGTAGACGTTGGAGAGAACGTAATACGACGTCATGCTGACCAACTTGTGGAATCGAGAACAAGGGTCGACCCCATGTCTACGGCAGAGACACCAGTTGAGGAAGTTATTGAGCCTGTAGCATCTACCTCAGAGTCGAACGTACATGATGATGTTCAATCCATAGGAGATCAAATGGATGAGTCACCCCAGCAACGAGAACCAGAGACCCCTGAAAGGCATTATCCGGCCCGGATCAGGAGGCCTCCTCAGAGACTGAATCTTTGAACAGTTTTGTGTGAAAATTGTATATATGTTATCCATGTAATGTTTAATTTGGGGTGTACACTGTTAAGCTAAAAGGGGAGGAATTGTAGTGTATGTAACCTGTACCACCTTAAGAGGATACCTTAAGGTGATGGACTACTTTTTGATGGCTCCTGTACATTGTAGTACCGGTGGTGACCACACCGGTATATAAACCCTGCGGAGCAAAGTGTATCCCAGTTCAGCCCTGACCCTCACTCACTAAAGACCTGTTTAATTATTTCTGTAGTCTGTGTCCTGTTATTCAGCATAACTACATTTGAAAACACAGACTCAACAGTGGCAACAAGAGCAGGTCAGAGGCTGGGTATTCTGCAGTGAGTGTCTCACCTCCTGACTCCCCAAAGCCTTTCTACCATCTACAAGGCACAAGTCATTTCTCATTTCCTATTTCTCATCTATATGTTGCCCCTTGGCGACATCATCCGAAAACACAGCGTCAGTTTCCACATGTACGCTGACGACACCCAGCTCTACCTCACCACCACTTCTCTCGACCCCTCCACAGTGTCTAAATTGACACACTGCTTGTCCGACATCCAGTACTGGATGAGCAGAAATTTTCTCCAATTAAATATTGGGAAGACCGAAGCCATTGGTTTCGGTCCCCGCCACAAACTCTATTCCCTAGCCACCGACTCCATCCCTCTCCCTAGCAACTGTCTGAAGCTGAACCACTCTGTTCGCAACCTTGGTGTCATATTTGACCCAGAAATGAGCTTCCAACCACATATCCGCGGCATAACTAAGACCACCTATTTCCAGCTCCGTATCATCGCCCTTCTCCACCCTTTCCTCAGCTCATCCGCTGCTGAAACCCTCATTCATGCCTTTGTTACCTCGAGACTTGACTATTCCAACGCATTCCTGGCTGGCCTCCCACATTCTACCGTACGTAAACTTGAGGTGATCCAAAACTCGGCTGCCCGTGTCCTAACTCGCACCAAGTCCCGTTCACCCATCGCCCCTGTGCTCGGTGACCTACATTGGCTCCCAGTTAAGCAACGCTTTGATTTCAAAATTCTCATCCTTGTTTTCAAATCCCTCCATGGCCTCGCCCCTCCCTGTCTCTGTAATCTCCTTCAGCCCCACAACCCCCTGAAATATCTGTGCTCCTCTAATTCTGCCCTCTTGAGCATCCCAGATTATAATTGCTCAGCCTTTGGTGGCCGTGCCTTCTGCTGCCTAGGCACTAAGGTCTGTAATTCCCTGCTTAACCCTCTCTGCCTCGCTACCTCTCTTTTCTCCTTTAAGACGCTCCTTAAAACCTACCTCTTTGAATAAGCTTTTGGTCATCTGCCCTAATGTCTCCTTATATGGCTTGTGTAAAGTCTGTGGGTTGTTTAGTTAATTAATACACAGACTACCAGAGTAACTTAAAACAGGACTTTACTATTCGAAGGTCAGGGCGAATCTGCCCAATAATCCCGACACAGCACTTATATACCGGTGTGGTAGTGCAACACCTAAAGTAGTTCTCTTAAAGGTGGACGGTTACATACAATAGTTCTCTTAAAGGTAGATGGGTACATACACTACAATCCTCCCTTTTTAGCTTACAACATACTGATTCCCCATTAAACATACATTATAACATATATACAACTTTATGCAAGACAGTTCACAGATTCAGTCTCTCTGGAGGTTTCCGGACTCTGTCCGGATAACGCCTCGGTGGTGTCGTAACTCCCGGCGGGGTAGTAGGTGCTTCTGGCAAGGTCGATTCGGCTTGACGGACAGTGTCAGGTTCATCTGATTCCAGTATTACCAGATCGGAGGTAGGTGTTCTGGGTATCTCTGTCTCAACATTAACCGTGTAAGGTGGTGGAGTAGGTTGGCCATTTGTGGCTGACCCTATGATCTGGTCAACATGGCGCCTTATTATACTGTCCCCAATGTCCACCGTATACATCAACGGCCCTAGCCTTTTTCCAATAGTTCCAGGCTGCCATTTCTCGGTACGGTAGTCCCGGGCCAAAACTTGTTGACCTATCTGAAAAGATCTAGTTGGCCTTTCATTCATACCCTGGAATTGCCGGTTCTCTACGTCCCTTCTGACGTTTGGCTTAAGCAAATCCAGCCGGCATCTTAGTCGTCTATTAAAAAACATCATGGCGGGAGTTTGATTTGTGACCGCATGTGTTGCATTCCTGTACGCCAACAAGAAGCTATCCACCTTATGTTGTAAGTTAATGGCTTCATTACCCATGGCCTTTATGGCCTTCTTGAAGGTCTGGACAAACCTTTCAGCCAATCCATTGGAGGCGGGATGGTATGGGGCTGACGTGTAGTGCTTAACCCCATTGCTCTTTAAGAATTTCTTGAATTCTTCGGACACAAATTGCGGTCCATTATCAGAACAGATCTGTTCCGGCAGCCCATTCCTAGCAAACATGGTCCTTAACACTGTGATGGTTTTTTCCGTGGTGGTGGTGGACATCTTTATTACCTCCGGCCACTTGGAGTGTGCATCCACCGCTATTAGAAACATTGAGTCCATAAATGGACCAGCAAAGTCGATGTGTACCCTTTGCCAAGGAGATGAGGGCCACTCCCATGGATGCAGAGGAGCCTGTGGTGGCGCGTTTTGGACCTTCTGGCATCCTAGACAGCTCTTAATGATTTCTTCGATGTCCCCATCAATGCCTGGCCACCACACAAACGCTCTTGCTAGGTTCTTCATTTTCACTCCACCCAGATGTCCCTCGTGCAGCTCCTTTAACACCTTCTGTTGAAGTTTGGGTGGAATCACCACTCTAGATCCACACATCAGGGTTCCTCGACACACTGACAGCTGTTCTTTTCTCTGCGAAAATGCTGGCAGCGTTGGTTCGCCCTGTGCTGGCCATCCCTCCACCGTTAAATCATAGACTCATGAGAGAGTCGGGTCATTTCTTGTTTCGTTTTCGATCATCGAATTTGTTACTGGTAGACATTCCACTATGGATGAGTGGAACATCTCTACCGGGTCCACTGTAGTCGCTTCTTCTACTATCGGCAATGGCAAGCGCGAGAACCCATCAGCATTTCCATGCTGTTTGGACCTTTTGTATTCGATGTCATATTGGTGTGCCCCAAGTAACACGGACCACCTCTGTAACCTTTGCGCTGTCATGGTGGAAACGGCCTTGTTAGGGTTGAATATGGACACCAACGGCTGGTGGTCTGTCAGTAATGTGAACTTCTTGCCCTGCAGGTAATGATTGAATTTCTTTACGCCCCACACAAGGCTGAGGGCCTCCCTATCTATTTGAGCATAATTTCGCTCCGCGGAGGTCAATGATCGGGACGCGAATGCCACTGGCCTTTCCGAGCCATTTGGTAACTTGTGTGAAAGTACTGCTCCAATTCCATAGGGGGAAGCATCACAAGCTAGACGAAGAGGTAACGTTGGGTTGAAATGAGCCAACACTTCTTCAGAGGTAATCAACGCCTTGCTTCTGCGAAAGGCCTTTTTACATTCCTCACTCCACTTCCATGGTACTTCTTTCCGCAACAGAGCATTCAGCGGATGCAGCACCGTGGATAGATTCGGCAGAAACTTGTGATAATAATTAATCAACCCCAAGAACGATCTTAACTGTGATACGTTTTCCGGAGCGGGGGCCTTCACGACAGCTTCTATCTTGTCAGGTGACTTGTGCAGCCCCTCTCGGTCAATGACATGACCACAGTACGAGATCCGTTTTTGGAAGAACTCACATTTCTTGCGATTAACTCGAAGGCCATATTCCTTCAACCTAGTGAGCACCAGTTTCAAATTTGTGAGGTGTTCTTCCTCGTCTTCTCCCGTAATCAGGATATCGTCTAAGTAACACTGCGTGCTTGGAATTCCTTGTAATACCTGCTCCATGGCCCTCTGCCAAATTGCTGGAGCCGAAGCTACCCCAAAAACCAGTCTATTATAACGATACAAGCCTCTGTGTGTGTTGATGGTGAGGTACTGACGCGACTCTTCCTCGACTTCCATTTGTAAGTATGCCTGTGCCAGGTCTATCTTGGTGAAGTGTTTCCCTCCAGCCAACGAAGCAAAGATATCTTCAATCCGCGGAAGCGGATATTGTACCGTGTGAAGCACCGGATTCACTGTGATCTTGAAGTCTCCGCAGATGCGGACCTTCCCCGGTCCCCCTGGCTTGTTACTTGGTGAAGACTTCATGACGGGAACAATGGGCGTGGCCCACTCACTCCAGTCCACTTTTGACAGTACCCCTGATCGTTCAAGTTCTTCCAGTTCTGCCTCCACAGCAGGTCGTATCGCGTAAGGTACCGATCTGGCTTTGAAAAATTTTGGGCTTGCATGTTCTGCAATCTTAACCTTTGCTTTAATTCCTCGCAGTGTTCCCAGTCCTTGCTGGAATACCTCTTTAGCTTCGTCCAATATTCTGGCCAACCGTTCAAGTTTGACATCTTCCTTTCCGGAATCTACCGTCATGGTGTTTAGTGAATGCCAGTCTATCTTTATTTTCCTGATCCACTCCCGTCCCAGAAGTGGTGGCCCTCCCTCAGGCAACACATACAGGTCCATCCTTTGGTGATCTTTGTCCTTGTATCTCACCTTGACTTCTATCTTTCCGATGGGGTATACTTTGTGCCCCGTGTATGTCTGCAATACTAGTTCCGTATCCCGTAGGGGAATATGCTTGAATAACTTTTTATAATCATGCTTATTCATGACCGTCAACGCCGATCCGGTGTCCACTTCCATTTTCACTTGGACTTTTGCAATCTGTAGTGTGATCCAGATAGCTTGTCGGTCAGCTTCATTACTCACATTGTGAATTCTCAGACTACCCAGTTCCTTGCAGTTGGAGTGTGAGTCCAAATTCTGTTCTTCCGGACTCTTCCTAGTCACCTCATGTACCTTTCTGTACCTCTTTTGTGGTGACTCATTATTGTTGGTCTTCTTTCCTGACCGGCATACCTTAGCTATGTGACCGAGCTTGCCACATTTCCTACATTCCTGGTTTTTAAACCAGCATTGGTTCTGGTCGTGTGTTGTCTTCCCACAACGATAGCATTTCGTTGTACCCGAAGTAATTTGCTGCACACTGAGTGCCGCTGCCTTTAGCTGCATTTCCGCCGTTCCTTTCGCTGCGGCTTCATTCGATGCAGCAATAAGGACAGCCTTATCAAGTGTAAGATCGTTCTCTTCGAGCAGTCGTTTTTGTGTTTCTTCCTTCGACATTCCGCACACGAATTTGTCTCTGAGTGCCTCTGCCAGATTTTCCCTAAACTGACAGTGTTTCGCTAGCCTACGCAGTTCAATCAGGTACTCTGCGTTGCTTTCCTCTTTCCGTTGCGTTCTCGCGTAAAATTTGGATCGTTCCACTAACATCAGTGGTGCGGGGTTAAAATGATCCTTCAGGACAGCAACAATATCATCGAAAGTCTGATCCGCCGGTTTAGCTGGTGCTAGTAGATGCTTCAAGAGCCCGTATGTCTTCGCGCCCATCGAGTTTAGCAAGGTTATAGCTTTGTCATCTTCTTCTATTTTATTGGCCTCACCATAGATCTCAATGCGTTCCACATACGTGGCCCAGTCTTCTACCTCGGAATTAAAATCATTGATGTTACCACGCTTAGGCATCTTCCTCTCTTCCTGATAACACCATGGATTATTTCTTTAAATTTTCTTTTTTTTTTCAAGATGGCGGTTCCCGCGAAAATGGCGGTTTCCCGCGCTTATCTTCTCTCCCCGCCCACTTCAATGGCGGTTCCCCGCTTCTGTCTTCTTCTCCGCCTAATGGCGGCTTCCCGCGTTTCTTCCCCTGGCGGGAGGGGTACACTTTCCCCACGGGCGACGGCCGCTGGCTTTCAGGTTCACAGCCTGCGCGTCGGCTTCAGTGCTTTCCCTTTTCTCGGCAGGGCAACCGGCGCTGGGTACACCCCGTTGACGGCGAACAGTTTCAGCCGCTGGGCTGGCTCTCGCTCGGTTCCCCTTGCTCGGGCTCTGCCTCTCCCGCTCGCTCGGCTCCCAATCGTGCCTCCCAGCCCTCTCGCAGTCCGGTGCTTCCCTCCCCGGCTGCGGCTGAGTTTTTATATCTTCCCGCGCCTACGCTCCCGGTCGCAGCGCTTCGTGGCTTCGGTCGCTGCCCGGCCTTTTTCGCCGGTCGCGGTCTAGCTGTCTCACGACGCCGTTGCGTCCCCAGCCTGTCTGTACCGCGGCTTCCTTGCTCCACGCTGCCCCAGTCTCAGCACCTCTGGGCCCGACTTCTGTCCGGCTCCTTTCCCCCTCGACCGCGGTCGAGTGCACCGCCCTTATCCTCCGGTTATTCTTTTTACTTTTCCCTTACTCACAGTCACCGTGGCTGGCTTGCTTCTCGTGCTGATCGGCTCACTCCTCACCGTGGCAGAAGGGACAGTCAGTGCCTGTTGCTGATGGAAGTCTTTGTCTCTGAATTCTTCCTCCTTTCCAGCTCTGCAGACTCGAGTTTTCTCCCAGCAGAATGACGAGGGCGGTTGCCTCTTCTCGACCCTCGTTAACTGCTTCGGAAGTATTGTTGCCACAGGGTACGATCGGACTCGTCGCCACTGTAAAGTCTGTGGGTTGTTTAGTTAATTAATACACAGACTACCAGAGTAACTTAAAACAGGACTTTACTATTCGAAGGTCAGGGCGAATCTGCCCAATAATCCTGACACAGCACTTATATACCGGTGTGGTCACCGTCGGTATTACAGTATATAGCAGCCAACAAAGTAGTGCAACACCTAAAGTAGTTCTCTTAAAGGTGGACGGTTACATACAATAGTTCTCTTAAAGGTAGACGGGTACATACACTACAGCTTGATGTAAATTTTTTTATCTTATAATACTCTTTGGGACGTTTTATTACACTAAAGGCGCTATATAAATACAAGCTGTTGTTGTTGTCAGGGGTGTGATGGAATAGTCTCCACTTGTCTGGATGAGTGCAGCTCCAACAACACTCAAGAAGCTCAACACCATCCAGGACAAAGCAGCCCGCTTGATTGGCATCTCATCCACCACCTTAAACATTCACTCCCTCTACCACCGGCACACTGTGGCTGCAGTGTGTACCATCTACAAGATGCACTGCAGAAACTCACCAATGCTTCTTCAACAGCATCTCCCAAACCCGCGGCCTCTACCACCTAGAAGGACAAGGGCAGCAGGTGCATGGGAACACCATAATCTGCAAATTCCCCTCCAAGTTACACACCATCTTGACTTGGAAATATATCGCCATTCTTTCATTGCTGGGTCAAAATCCTGGAACTCCCTCCCAAACAACACTGTGGGCGTACCCACACTCCCAGTGCAGTACTGAGGGAGTGCTGCACTGTCGGAGGTGCCGTTTTTCGGATGAGACATTAAACCGAGGCCCCGTCTGCTCTTTCAGGTGGACGTAAAAGATCCCATGGCACTATTTTGAAGAAGAGCAGGGGAGTTATCCCCGGTGTCCTGGCCAACATTTATCCCTCAATCAACATCACTAAAACAGATTATCTGGTCATTATCACATTGCTGTTTGTGGGAGTTTGCTGTGTGTAAATTAGCTGCCGTGTTTCCTACATTACAACATTGACTACACTTGAAAAAGTACTTCATTGGCTGTAAAGTGCTTTGGGACGTCCGGCGCTATTTAAATGGAAGTATTTCTTTCTTTCCCTTCACCACAGGGACTGCAGCGGTTCAAGACGACGTCTCACCACCACCTTCTCAAGGGCAATTAGGGATGGGCAATAATAGCTGGCCTTTCCAGCAACGCCCACATCCCAGGAACGAATAAAAAAAAGGCCAGAACATTCTGCCCCTGGAGCCTGTTCTGCCATTCAATTAGATCATGGCTGATCTGTATGATAACTCCATTAACCCGCCTTGGCTCCATATCACTTAATACCCTTGGGCTAGCAAAAATCTAACTATCTCAGATTTAAAATTATTAATTGAGCTAGCATCTACTATTGTTTGTGGGAGAGAGTTTCACATTTCTACCACCCTTTGTATGAAGAAGTGTTTCCGAACTTCTCTCCTGAATGGCAGGTTTCCTTCCCTAAAGAACATTATTGAACCAGTTGGGTTTTTACATCAATCTGACAGCGTCATGGTTGCTTTTACTGATAACAAATTATTTCCAGATTTTAAAATTCTCAATTCAAATTCTCAAAATGCCATAGTGAGATTTGAACTCATATATCAGTCCAGGCTTCTGAGGATTGAGTCCAGTAACATCACCACTATACTATGCAACCCCTGTGCCCTCTGTCCCATCCTATCCCACTACTCTAGCTGCTGCACACTTGTGGCCAGTGAGTCACCTCATGAAGACCCCTCCTCTAGCTTACCCTCTAGTACACGTGGTGCCAGCCTCTGAGCTGGTGCTTGCGAGGGTCAGATTGAGTGATGCTGCATCTTCAGGAAGGCTGCCTTCCTCTTGCGATTTTCCTGCATTTAAGCCAGTTTTCACGCTGCTGCCACTTAGACTTTTAATTTGAAGGATCTAGCAGTGAAACTCACAAAAAATCTCGAAACTCGATAAAGGCTATTACAGCTTAAGAGAAATAATAACGAGCAAACATCGTTGTCACTTAACAGTAAAATGTGGAAAGTGCCTTCTGAAAAAATTGATAAGGTAGATATAGAGAAGGAGTTTCCACTTGTGGGGGAGACCAAAACTCGGGGCCATAAATATATAATAGTCACTAACAAATCCAATAGGGAATCTAGGAGGAACTTCTTTACCCAGAGAGTGCTAAGAATGTGGAATGTGGTACCACATGGAGTAGTTGAGGCGAACAGCATAGATGCATTTAAGGGGAAACTAGATAAATAAAGTGTGAGAACAGAATAGAAGGTTACGCTGATAGGGTGAGATGAAGAGGGGTGGGAGGAGGGTCATGTGAAGCATAAACACCGGCATGGACAGGTTGGGCCGAATGGTCTGTTTCAGTCCTGTGCGTTCTATATAATTCTATGTAAAGTGGCTCTGACAGCCATTGGCTGTGCTGTTCCTGATTCGTCGCTGTGCGAGCTGTGATCTATTCAAACGAGAAAACCAGCAAGATAAGGAGTAGGTTATCATCGCCAAATCAGCTGCTAGATTGTGAAATTTATGATGTACCTCCCCCATAGTGATGCCACCCCTCCAGGATTGCCCTACCATCTCCAAGAATGAAAGTTTAATCTCCTGGACACTGCTGTGGGTAAACCCAGGGGGAAAAGCATGGGGCATTACAAAAAAGGTGGGGTTTTTTCATTTTCTTTGAACATGTTAGTTCATTAGTTGTAAAAATATTGAGGATGGGGAAAAGGCTGTTTGACTGGGTGGGTTTGTTGGAGGGGGAGGTCATGTAATGAAATCTCCAGGAATATGTACAACCAGAGTTGGCCACCCTCGCCCCCCATCTTGCCATTGCAAGAAAATCGAAGCCATTATTAGCACAGACATTGGAACAGATTGTCTTCTTAGCTGGGGATGACGCACAGCTTGTGGAGTCCCAAGACCAGAGGAGAGTAAATACTAGCGCCCGCAACAACTTTACTGCCTCAATTTTTTCCGCATATTGTTTTTCTGCGTTTCTCTGCATTGCAACAGTGACTACACTTCAGATGTTCTTCATTGGTTGCGAAGCGCTTTGGGACAGTTTGCGGATGTGAAAGGCCCTGTATAGGTGCTAGTTGCTTCTTTATTTCTGCTCTTAAAAGTTAGCCAAAATGTGAGAAAATCAGTTATCAGCTTGAGATGATTTAAATGTCAAAAGAATTTGAGCATTTGCAATGGAATTTGGGAAATTTTAATAAAGGATGTTTAAAAAAAAATTCCTCTTTGTATTACTTTGAAAAGTTCCTTGCGGATCTGGGTTGCGGGCTTTTATAGGAGCTGCAACCAGCTATACGCCTTTTCCTATCCCCCAAAACAGCCCTCATCCAAGATTTGGATTCAACAATAACATTATATTTTCAACCTGCCTTGAGTCATCGGCACAGAATTCAATGCGACCAGGCTAAACAATTGGCTTCTTGTAACCTGTAGTTACATTTTAACACAATAATTTTCAACAAAGAACTGTTTGACAGCATTGGATGCATAAAAATAACTGAACATTGATTAAAAAAAGGTACAAGGTAGTAACTTGGAAAGGCTATTTAGGAACACAAAAGCCTTTTTAGTGCCTCAACCACTCAGTTTTTATCACAAATTAACACGTGCCTTGCGTTGTGCTGCAAATACTGACGTGAATTTTCCTGGTGTTCACGACTGCTACCGCCCAACAAGATATTAAACATTTTTGATTCGTAGCTCTCCTTTGAAATCTTAGACCGTATGGCCCTTTCTCTCTGTAGTTCAATATTTATCAATGTTGGCCTTGGTATCCCAAGCTACATTCACATTAACAAGGCACACATTTTTTTACTTCATGGTCTCCATCTACTTATCAGTGTGAATGTGGATCAGGATCATACCAGCTCATTCACGCCTGCGTGTTTTCACATCAACAACACTTAACACTAGGGATGGGCAATAAATGCTGGCCTTGCCAGCGACACCCACATCCCGTGAATGGATTTAAAAAAAATGATGCAGCTGAGTATTGAGCGCACAGGATTAACTGCTGAAAGAAAAGCCCCTCTGAGTCAAATACTTTCCTTTTTTAAATTTCGGCAGGTAGAAACCACCCTGATCATGTGAACCCAAACAAAGACCCCAAATTGGTGCTCCTTATTTATTTAAATCAAATAGGTGGGCTGCCAGCACTACTTGCTATTCATTGGCACCTCAACTAATGGGGTGGCATCAATAACGTGTGCTGCTGATGCCATTTAAAGGCATCCAGCATCTCTGAAAGGGGAGGTACACTTTGGCCTCAGGCAACTTTTACTGAAGGTTGTTGATAATGGCCTCTCCACTTCTCTCACTTCCTTTAGGATGCTTCTTAAAACCGACCTCATTCACTAAGCTTTTGGTCACCTGTCCTAATGTCTCATTTGGCTAGGTGTAAACTTTTGACTGATAACGCTCCTGTGAGACACCTTGGAAGGCTTTACTATGTTAAAGTCACTATATAAATGCAACTTGTTGTTCGTTAGCTAAGCCATACACCTTTATCAGTAAAAAGGTTATCTTCAACTGTTGTATTGTTGAGCTCTATTCTTTGAGTCAATACTTACTACAATCTTCAGCTCAACTCACATTAAAGGAAATACTGCGGGCTGTACCTTTAATTGGAAACAGTGCAGTAAATAAGTTTTCCATATCCACTCTGTACTTAAAATATGATGTGGTCTCAAAATGTGACTGTAAGTGACAATATATGTGGATGATGTCTTTCTCTCTCAGGTTGTGACATTGAAAATGGCCATTGAATGACTTGCCTTGCAGCCAATTCAATTGGAAATGGTTACAAGGAATGTCATCTAATGATTATTTTGAGGGACAAAATTTGGGAGAGGCAGAACTAATGGTGTTACTGACTGTACATATCACTCGTACATGTTGGCCTAGAAATTCAGTTTGGGGCACCCAGCTCGCCTGGGCGCCGGAATTACCGCTGCGCGCGGAGCCACTTGCGCCAGCGGGATATTCAGTTTCAGCGCCCCAAGTGGAAGCCGGCCGCTAAACAAGGGTTTCGGCGCCCCGCTTGGGGCGCTGAAACTGAATATCGGCGTGCAAAGTGCCGCAGCGCCACCCACTGCGGCACGGCAGCCTGCGGTACTGCAGGGCTTCCTCTCACTCTTAAGGGGGAGGTGCCTGCAACAGCGCGATCCCCGCTCGCGAGTGCCGGCAAATGAGCCCGGCACCAAGGAGAAGTGCCAGGCTCTCTGGAAACAGCCGGGGGGTGTAGGAGGCCGGGGATGGAGGTGCGGGCAGGCGGCCGCCGAAAAAGCGGCCGGCCGCACCTCCACCTTAACTCGCCCCACTACCGGCACAGGTAGGCCCCTGTGTACCGGTCGCTGTTTGCGGCCGGCGCGGAGGAGGCGGCAGCGACCAAATATGGCCAGCGGGGCGATAGCGGGGCGCTGCGCACACCGATGACGTCATCGGCGGCGGCGCAGCGCTACAGGCTAACGCCGCCATTAGCGCCCCACTAAATATCGCGGTAGGTTTGGACAGTGGCGCAAAAGCCCTCTTTGGGCGCAAACTGGTGGCGCAGGCCACTGAATTTCTAGGCCGTTGTACCTTAAGGAGTTCCATTTTGTTACCACACAGAGCTGCTATGTACAAAAGCATTGGTAATCTTGCTTCCTTCCAATTGAAGGTGCAGCTGGGGTAATTTCTTTAACAGAGATTGAATTTCAGTAAGACATTCGACAAACAAAGACAAAAAGAACAGAGCTCAGTTGTACATTGCTGAAGATTATCTGTTTTGATAATGTTGTGACTTTTACTAAGTACATACTTTTATTACTGATTAAGCCAACTGGAACCTTGAGATAAGAAAACAGGTTGTGTCCTTAATTGTACAATAGTATAGATGGTATTAAAAAGAAAACTCCAGGGGACACAAGTTCCTGCCTTTGGTAATTTTTCCCATTAAAAAGTGATGGAATGTAGGTAGAAAGTACTAATGAACTATTTGTTTAATACTATTCTGACCTATCCTATCCTTCAAAATGGATTAACAAATTCTTGAACACAAAACAAAAGAAAAGCTATTATTTGCTTGTTAAAGCCTTGTTAAAGTCAACTTAGAAAGTGAGCATTGACTCCATGTCAGACTTAATGTCAATAAGTTTAATGAGTGAGAAAATACTGAGGTGTGGCGGAGCCACTAAGGGACCCCGATCAATTGTATACAATTTCCATTAATAATATGTTAACTACAGCCTGAGTCTGTATCTTTGTTTTCACTGTTTACATGTGCAGAGCGCGATCACTTTAATAGCGCGGGTAAACGCGATGACGTCACGCCGTTCATCACGTGATCCCCCACCGGCGGGAAAAACGTGATGACGTCATGACATCAGCCACAGGACCGCCCAAGCAGTCCTTGTGGAGCCTCCGAACTGACTAGACCTATATTCGATGTTCTCCTGTAATTATCCGTTAAACTCTGTTAGCTTTCATTAAACCTCGTTTATTTGATCGCCTGAGTGGACTTCAGTCTTTTGATAGGAACTAGACATTCCTACATTGGTGACCCCGACGTTTGCGAACGGTTTTCGCAGAAGTTACTGAACATGGAAACGAACGCCGTTGCTTTGAAGCTACCACAGTTCTGGGAGCAACAGCCAGCCGCGTGGTTCATCCAGGCTGAAGCCCAGTTCGCAATCAGGAACATCGTTGCGGATCAGACCCGTTACTATTACGTGGTCTCCGCCCTCGACAGCGCCACAGCCTTGCGGATCGTCAGCCTGCTTGGTAATCCACCAGAAGATCGCAAGTATGAAACGATAAAGGCGCGGTTGTTACAGGTCTTCGGGCTCACGAAGTTGGAGCGCGCCCGCCGGCTGCTCGCTATGCCCGGCCTCGGGGACTCCAAGCCGTCTGAGCTCATGAGCCAAATGCTCACGCTCCTGGGCTCCGAACTGGAATGCTTCCTCTTCAGGGAGCTATTCCTCAGCCAGCTACCGGAGCAAATTCAGGCTGCCCTAGCCAGGTCAGAAGTCACAGACTGCGCAGAGCTGGCTGCCGAAGCGGACAAGATTTTCGCGGTGCCACAGCAGTACTGCGCTGCCACGAGGCGCCCATCCCCCACAGACGCTGCTCCAGCTCCTCAACCTGCGGGGTTGTGCTCCTACCACACCCGTTTTAGCACGAAAGCAAGATGCTGCTGCCCTCCCTGCAGCTTTTCACTCAAAAAAAAATCAACAGCAACCCTGTCGAAAGAGGACCGGTTTTAACGAGCGCCCCGCGGCTGCGATGGCAATCGGTAATTCGGGAAAACTCCTCTTCATCACCGACTCCCTATCTGGTCGACGTTTCCTCTGCGACACTGGGTTGCAGTGTAGCATCCTACCCGCGTCAAATCTTGATATACAAGCCGGGGAGCACGGCCGCTCCCTCGAGGCGGCTAATGGCAGGGCCATTCAGACCTTCGGAAGACGGCGGGTCCAGGTGTGCTTCGGCGGCCAGCGGTTTTACTGGAATTTCATCACGGCCAAAGTCTCTCAAGCCATCCTCGGGGCGGATTTTTTGTGCGCCAACGGCCTCCTGGTGGATGTAAGGCACCGCCGGTTGATCAATGGGGCCACTTTTCACTCCATCCCGTGCCACCGTGGTAACGCCGTGTCGCGCACTGTCTCCTGTGCGTTCCCACCTCCGGATGACTTCACTCGCCTCCTTGGAGATTTTCCAGATCTCACCAGACCCACTTTCTCTTCCACGGCCACGAAATATGGTGTCGAACATCACATCACCACTACTGGCTCCCCGGTCTACGCACAGGCCCGGCGCCTTGAACCTGGCAAGCTCGTGGCTACGAAAGCAGAGTTCGACACGATGGAGCGGCTAGGGATTATTTGCTGGTCGAATAGTCCCTGGTCTTCGCCTCTCCACATTGTTCCGAAACCTGGCGGCGGATGGCGGCCTTGCGGCGACTACCGACGCCTGAACGACGCCACTACTCCTGATCGGTACCCGATCCCTCATATTCAGGATTTCTCTGCCCATTTGGTGGGAAATACCATTTTTTCAAAAGTCGACCTTGTCCGTGGCTACCACCAGGTCCCCGTGCACCCGCAAGACGTCCCGAAAACTGCAGTCATCACCCCATTCGGCCTGTTTGAATTTCTGCAGATGCCGTTTGGATTGAAGAACACTGCACAGGCTTTCCAGCGCTTGATGGACTCCGTGCTTCGGGACCTCAAGTTTCTATTCGTCTACCTCGACGACATCCTCATCGCCAGCCCTAATAAAGAGGAGCACATCTGCCATTTATGCACCCTCTTTAGACGCCTCAGTCAACACGGCTTGATCATCAACCCGGCCAAGTGCCAGTTCGGCCTGCAGCAGATTGATTTCTTAGGCCATCGCATCACATCGGACGGCGCAATTCCCCTGCAAACGAAGGTGGAGGCAGTTACTTCTTTCCCGCGCCCGCAGACTGTCAGGGCCCTGCAGGAGTTCCTTGGGATGGTAAATTTTTATCACCGGTTCGTCCCTAATGCAGCTCTGCTCATGCAGCCCCTGTACGAGGCCCTCAAGGGCAAGTCCGGCAAGGATCCGCTTAGCTGGACGGTCGACATGGACCGGGCGTTTGTCGACACAAAAGGCGCCTTAGCTAATGCAACCATGCTGGCGCACCCGCTGCCAGGTGCCACCATCGCTCTTACCACCGACGCGTCAGACTACGCCATCGGCGCAGTGCAGGAACAGTGGGTCAATGGGATGTGGCAACCGCTGGCATTTTTCAGCCGTCAGCTACGGTGAAACAAACGGAAGTACAGTACGTTTGACCGGGAGTTGCTGGCCCTTTTTCTGGCCATCCGCCATTTCCGGTTCTTGCTAGAGGGCCGTCCGTTCACGGCTTTTGTGGACCATAAGCCATTAATGTTCACTATGGCCAAGACCGCCGAACCGTGGTCAGCTCGGCAACAACGTCAGTTGGCGTTTATCTCGGAATTCACCACTGACATTCAGCATGTGTCCGGTAAAGACAACCTGGTGGCGGATTGCCTCTCCCGCGCGACCGTTCATGCAGTCCAGCTCGGCATCGACTATGCCCTCATGGCTGCGGATCAAGCCTCGGATCCAGAAGTACAATCTTACAGAACCAACCCCTCTAGCCTCCAAGTGGCCGACGTCAAATTTCATGCCGCGGGCACTACGCTACTCTGCGACGTCTCCGTAGGAGATCCTCGCCCTATCGTGCCGGTCGCCTGGCGCCGAAAAGTTTTTGACGCCATACACGGGTTGTCGCACCCTGGCATGAAGGCCTCGCAACGGCTGATGTTGTCCAAATTCGTGTGGCGGGGCATGCACATGGATGTCCGCGACTGGGCCAACACCTGCATGGTCTGCCAAAAGGTCAAGGTGCAGCGTCACGTCAAGGCTCCATTGGCCACTTTCGCTGTTCCGGAACGTAGGTTTGATCATGTGCATATGGACCTGGTGGGGCCACTTCCGCCTTCGCACGGGTTTACTCATCTTCTTACAATGGTGGACCGCACCACTAGATGGCCTGAGGCAGTTCCTTTGGCATCCACCACTTCCGCAGACGTCACCAGGGCATTCATCTCCGCTTGGGTCGCCCGTTTCGGGGTACCGGCGGACATCTCGTCTGATCGGGGGCCGCAGTTTTCTTCTGAGCTCTGGAACGCTGTGGCTCAGGGGCTCGGCGTCAAGCTACATCGCACCACTGCCTACCATCCACAGGCGAACGGCCTGTGTGAACGATTCCACAGGTCGCTCAAAGCCGCACTGCGAGCCAGCCTTCAAGGCGCAGGCTGGGTGGACAGGCTTCCATGGGTCCTTTTGGGTCTTCATACGGCACCTAAAGAAGATCTTCAATTGTCCTCGGCGGAGCTCGTATATGGCCAGTCGCTACGCGTACCAGGGGATTTCCTTCTGACTCCAACAGAGCCATGGTCCGCATCCCAGCAGCTCATCAGCCACCAGGAGGCAGCCAGAAGTTTCGCTCCAGTGCCTACGTTGCATCACGGCTTGCAGAGCTCCCACGTTCCAGCTGAGCTGAAGAACGCCGACTATGTGTTTATCTGCCACGACGCTCATCGGGATCCGCTCAAACCCCCTTACACTGGTCCTTTCCGCGTGCTAGAGCCGGGAGACAAAACTTTTTCGGTCGATATCGGAGGTAAACCGGACCACATTTCAGTTGACCGGTTGAAGCCGGCACACTTAGACCTTGACCGCCCAGTCGAGATCGCACAATCACCGAAACGTGGCCGACCGCCCACAGTCGCTATGCCAGATCAAACGCAACCGCCCACCAGCTCGCCCGCCGTCCATCAGCTTCCACTTCAAGGCTACAGAAGTCGATCTGACAGGCTTGTCAGGCCTCCTCGCCGTTTTACTTTTGCTGTTAAAGACAATTCTGGGGGGGCGCATGTGGCGGAGCCACTAAGGGACTCCGATCAATTGTATGTAATTCCCTTTAATAATATGTTAGCTACAGCCTGAGTCTGTATCTTTGTTTTCACTGTTTACATGTACAGAGCGCGATCACTTTAATAGCGCGGGTAAACGCGATGATGTCACGCCGTTCATCACGTGATCTCCCACTGGCGGGAAAAACGTGATGACGTCATGACGTCAGCCACGGGACCGCCCAAGCAGTCCTCATGGAGCCTCCGAACTGACTAGACCTATATTCGATGTTCTCCTGTAATTATCCATCAAACTCTGTTAGCTTTCATAAAACCTCGTTTATTTGATCGCCTGAGTGGACCTCAGTCTTTTGATAGGAACTAAACATTCCTACAGAGGTATCATTACAGCAGGCACAGTCAGCCACCTGACTGCTAGGGGCAGCGAAGGTCACCAACTTCAACTTTAATGTCATGGAGCCACTGGTTGGCAGTCAACCTCTTTTCTTGGCTTGTGGACACCTGGTGCTTTCTTTTCTGCACGATAAGTGAATCACAGATTGGAAGATATATTTAAAGTGAATTAAATTTATTAATTGGATAAGTGGTTGCGATGTATATGCTTGATGTGCTTTGCTGATGCTTTTGCCCCTTATATGTTGTAACTTCCTTGTATTACTTGTACATTAACACTATGTGATCCCATCATTGATGGAGTAACACTGGTGAGTGCTGCATTACCTGTTGAGCTGCAGAGGACACTCTACCTGTATCCTGATGGGCCTGCATCAGTGTCAGGGATATATGTTTAATTTACTTGTTCTCAGGATGTAGCTGGCAAGGTCACATTTATCGCCCATCCCTAGTTGCCCTGAGAAGGTGGTGTTGGGACCTTTACTTGATTCACTGCAGTGAAGGTATTCCCGCAGGGGTGTTAGTTGGGAATGCCAGGATATTGACTCAGCGATGATGAAGGAAAGGTGACCAAGTCAGGATTGGGTGTGATTTGGAAGTTGGTGGTGATGGTGTTCCCACAACATGGCCGCTCTTATCCTTCTCGGTGGTAGAGGTCAGGGGGGAGGGAGGTGCTGTCAAAGTAACATTGGCACGCTTTTGTAGTGCATTGCGTGGATAGTACATACAGCAGCCAGAGTACACCGGTTTTTACAGAAGCAAAATTAAATCAGCAGATAAAAGAACAATTCTTAACTCTCACCAGTAATTAAAACTTTTCATTTTGAATCACTTATAGAATTATTTTCTTATAACTGAACCTTATAAACCTGTAAACCTGGTGCATCAAGTTTCATGGATTTCCATCTCACTGCAGTGACTTGGACAGACCTGGTAGCAAGAAATAAACAGGAGGGGGCCATTCAGCCCCTTGAGCCTGTTCCACCATTCAATTAGACCATGGATGATCTGTATCTTAACTCCATCTACCCGCCTTGGTTCCGTAATCCTTAATACCCTTGCCTAACAAAAATCTATCAGTCTCAGTTTTGAAATGTTCAATTGGCCCCCAGCCTCAATAGCTTTTTGAGGGAGAGAGTTCCAGATTTCCACTACCCTTTGTGTGAAGAAGTGCTTCCTGACATCACCCCTGAACGGCCTAGCACTAATTTTAAAGTTAAGTCCCCTTGTTCTGGACTCTCCCACCAGAAGAAATGGTTTCTTTCTATCTACCCCATCAAATCCTTTAATCATCCTAAACACCTCAATTATATCACCCCTTATTCTTCTATACTCAAGGCAATTCCCAGCCTCGTCTATACAACCTGTCCTCATAATTTAACCCTTTAACACCCCAGTATCATTCTGGTGAATCTGCACTGCACCCCCTCGAAGACCAATATGTCCTTCCTGAGGTGCGGTGCCCAGAGTGGAACACAGTACTCCATACGCGGTATAACCAGAGCTTTATACAACTGTAGCATACCTTCCACCCCTTTGTATTCCAGCTCCCTTGAGATGAAGGGTAACATTAAATTAGCCTTTTAAAATATGTTTTTGTACCTGTCCACTAGCTTATAGTGATTTCTGTACATAGACCCCTAAATCTCTCTGATTCTCCACAGGTCCTAGCTTCTCACCATTTAGAAAATACTCTGATCTGTTTTCTTAGGTCCAAAGTGGATGATCTCACACTTCCCCACGTTAAACTCCATCTACCACAGTTTTTCCCACACATTAATCGATCAATGTCCCTTTGCAACTTTCTGCTCTCATCTACACTACTTACTGTGCCACTAACTTAGTGTCACCAGGGAACTTGGATATACGGCTCTCCATTACTTCATCTAAGTCATTTATGAATATAGTGAAAAGCCGAGATCCCAGTACAGATCCCTGGGGGACACCACTAGTCACATCCTGCCAATTGGAGTACATAATCATTATCCCTGCTCTCTGTCTCCTACCTACTAACCAATTCCCTGCCCATGTCAAAAGTTCAAACAAGTAGCAATCTCAAGGCCTTTGTGCCAAAAGAAGCCTTTCCTGTCACTTTGAGTCAACAGCAGCTTTCAAGCAGGATACTCTTTTATGGTACAGCCATGATAGATAACGTCAGTCTCTTGTTCGCAATGGCAAACTTGCACACATTATCTGAGGGATTAATGAAACTAATGTTGTCCTAATAGGGGTCTGTGAACAACAACAACAACAACAACGTGTATTTATATAGCGCCTTTAACATAGTAAAACGTCCCAAGGTGCTTCACAGGAGTATTTTAAAACAAAAAATTCGACACCAAGTCACATAAGGAGAAATTAGGGCAGGTGACTAAAAGCTTGGCCAAAGAGGTAGGTTTTAAGGAGCGTCTTAAAGGAGGAAAGAGAGGTAGAGAGGTTTAGGCAGGGAATTCCAACGCTTAGGGCCTAGGCAACAGAAGGCACGGCCACCAAAGGTTGAGCGATTATAATCAGGGATGCTCAAGAGGGCAGAATTAGAGGAGCGCAGATATCTCAGGGGGTTGTGGGGCTGGAGGAGATTACAGAGATAGGGAGGGGCAAGGCCATGGAGGGATTTGAAAACAAGGATCAGAATTTTGAAATCGAGGCGTTGCTTAACCAGGAGCCAGTGTAGGCCAGCAAGCACAGGGGTGATAGGCGAACGGCACTCGGTGCGTGTTAGGACAAGGGCAGCCGAGATTTGGATGACCACAAGTTTACATAGGGTAGAATGTGGGAGGCCAGCCAGGAGTGCGTTGGAATAGTGAAGTCTAGAGGTAACAAAGGCCCGGATGAGGGTTTCAGCAGCGGATGAGCTGAGGCAAGGGCGGAGACGGGCGATGTTATGGGGGTGGAAATAGGCGGTCTTAGTTATGCTGCGGATATGTGGTCGGAAGCTAATTTCAGGGTCAAATATGGCACCAGGGTTGTGAATAATTAATATAACTAGGCAGGCTGTCCTTTGAAGTTAACACCCATACTCCAGACAGGATCTGTTTAGTTGTCTCAGCTCACCATACACACAAAGATAACAGAAATCCCTTTGAGAAAGCAGTCGACAGAAACCAGCTGAAATTTGTCCTTAAAATACAATACTTCCAGACAGGGCTGTCTAATTGCACGGCCTAAAAATACTCAAGCTAAAAGAACAAAAGAAAACTGAACAGAAACAGCAGCCATGGATTGCATTTGAAATAAATACCCTGGAGCCCCGACCTAGCTATGATTTAAGTGAATGTAGAAATATGAATGCATTTAAAATAATTTAGCATAGAAATATCATAATTTGGAGCAGGATAGTTCCCAGTTTCTGTCACACCAGTGGATCTTTACTTTGAGTAGGTAATATTTAATAAAAAACAGATTAACTTTCAAATCCTTCTGGTTTTCAGTGCTCATGTTCAGCTTTCTCAAAATCTGCATTTAATGTGAGATCAATAATTTCCTTAATTTTAGCTTCCTTGAACTATATCTAAGTCCTTAAGAGCTTTCTCTAGTCTGAGCTTTTCATCTAAATGCAGCTGTTTATGTTGTTTTAAGTTTGGCCTTTACACTTGCCATTCTGATCTTTGAATCATGTCATTTCCTTACTTAAGGTCTTTCCATTCTTCATTCAACTTTTTTCCCCGAGCCTCATTTCCTTCCTGATGCAATAAATGCTGCCTTTTCACATGCTCCCACCGGCTTCGAGAGTCCTCTGCCGTCCTGCTCAAGGTAACGCTTTCCCTGACAAAACTGCTCACCTAGGAGAACAATAGAAGTGACAGCTGACTGTTCGCCTGACTCCCACTGCAGGGATCAGCCCAGTCCACCAGCGTGTCACCCAGCTGGCATTTCACTCAGTGTGACATGCAGCTGTTCTGCTGCCACCTAAAGAGCGCTGAGAACTGTTTGCCTGCTGGTGGAACAGCTGAGTCTCGACCTACTAAAATTACAGCTGATCGGAAAGCTGGAAAGATCACAGTCAGGGAGGTGGCAAGCTCGGCTCTGTTCCCCTAAATCTACACTCTCCTAGCATTTCAACCAGCCAAGGGATTCAGCCATTTTCAGCATAGAAATTTTTTTGTACACAGTGAATTGTTATGATCAGGAATGCATGAAAGGGTGGTGGAAGCAGGTTCAATAGTAACAAAAGGGAATTGGATAAATACTTGAAGGGGTAAAAATTGCAGGGCCGTGGGGAAATGGCAGTGGAGTGGGACTAATTGGAGCTCTTTCAAAGAGCCGGCACAGGCAGAGTGGGCTGAATGCCCTCCTTCTGTGCTTTATCATTCTATGCCTCTACACCGCATTTGCAACGCTGAGTCTCACAGCTTAATGTCTTGTGAACCTCCACAACTTCTTGCTCTCCTCATCCTGTCATTCCGCTGTGAGAGCTAAATAAGAGGGATAGCATTAAAGTAAGAGCAGCCAGTACCTGTGACGATAATCTGCCACTGGCCTTGGGAGGCACTTGGGAGCACGACGAGCCGAACAACGAGAACTGGAACTTTAAAATGTCCAATAAACTAAGAACTGGAGTGACCATCCAGATCTTTCTGGCCTTCCTTAACCATGCAATTCTTGGTCCAATGTGAGATACTTATCAATATGCTACATCCATGCCTTGTCAAAAAAACCTATGTCGCTGACAGTTCTGCTACTGCTATGATAATACTTCAAAGTCTTTCAATTCACAAAGCTCTTTAATGCTAGGTCTGACCTGAACTAAATTACTCACTTTTTAATTGACTATGGAAATGTGGTCATCATTAGTGACTGTTAATAAGTTCTTAACAAGCAAAAATCTCCTTTCTTTCTTGTATTGTCCACCAATGTTTGTTAATCCAGTTTTGGAGGTCTAGGTGTCCTCAGAGCAGGGCTAAACACAGACAATTAGCAACACAGTGCCACTCACCATCATGGAGCCTCTGCTGACAGCTCTGGCAGCTTCCATGGCAGCACAGACTGCTCCCACGCAATCTCAAATGGCTGCCACCTTGGCACTGGGGTGCCAATATTGACAGGGGCCTCCAAAGCGTCACATCACTCCTGCACTCTGCTCTCACGCAGAGCCATAGGAGTGCTGAGGCGCCGTCCCAGGAGAGTGGCCTTAGCTCCATGGGAGAGGCACCTGCTCTCAGCATTCCTGTCCCCCCGCCAGTCACTCCGCCAGTGCCCTAGCAAATGCATGGGATGCAAACCCTGCAGGATTTCCCTGGAATTGAAGATTAATCTCCAGGACTGCTGCGAGCAACCCAGGAGAAAAATCATAGGGGCACTAAAAAAACATTTATTTGATTATTAATTATAAAACTATTGGAGGTGGAAGAAAAGGCTGTTTGACTGATAGCCAAGAATCATCCAATCAGATAATGAAGAGTGGGAAGGCGGAGCGCTGTGATGATTGACGTGTTGGGCGGCCAATGGTGGGAGCGTGGGGGCGGGGCAGTTGGAGGAGGGCATTCATGTGATGAAACCTCCTGGAATATGCCCAGAGTTGTCAACCCTACAAGTGGCACAAAGCCAGCCTCCTGCTGGCTAACACCACACCATGCTGTGCGAGTTCAGCACGTGGCAAGTGAAGCGCTGGGGCGATCGAAAATCGAAAGTGGGTCCCACAAGAAGCACAGGACATTAATTTAAATAAAATATTCTGCCCTTTAAATAACCTAAACGCGCACTCCTGATGCCAGCGCATCCACCTTATCCAAAATGGCGGGTGATGCACTTCCGGCATATGTGCATGGTTTAAAATTTTTTTTTTTAATTCATTGATGGGATGTGGGCGTCGCTGGCTAGGCCTGCATTTAGTGCCTATCCCTAATTGCCCTTGAGAAGATGGTGGTGAGCCGCCTTCTTGAACCGCTGCAGTCCATATGGTGTAGGTACACCCACAATGCTGTTAGGAAGGGAGTTCCAGGATTTTGGCCCAGCGACAGTGAAGGAACGGCGATACAGGTCCAAGTCAGGATGGTGTGTGGCTTGGAGGGGAACTTGTAGGTGGTGATGTTCCCATGCGTCTGCTGCCCTTGTCCTTCTAGGTGGTAGAGGTCATGGGTTTGGAAGGTGCTGTTGAAGGAGCTTTGGCGAGTTGCTGCAGTGCATCTTGTAGAAGGTACACACTGCAGCCACAGTGCGCCGGTGGTGGAGGGAGTGAATGTTGAAGGTGGTGGATGGAGTGCCAATCAAGCGGGCTGCTTTATTCTGAATGGTGTCGAGCTTCTTGAGTGTTGTTGGAGCTGCACTCATCCAGGCAAGTGGAGAGTATTCCATCACACTCCTGACTTGTGCCTTGTAGATGGTTTAAAGGCTTTGGGGAGTCAGGAGGTGAGACACTCGCCGCAGAATTCCCAGCCTCTGGCCTGCTCTTGTAGCCACAGTATTTATATGGCTGGTCCAGTTCAGTTACTGATCAATGGTAACCCCCAGGATGTTGATAGTGGGGGATTCAGCGATGGTAATGCCATTGAATGTCAAGGGGAGATGGTTAGAGTCTCGCTTGTTGGAGATGGTCATTGCCTGGCACTTGTGTGGTGCGAATGTTACTTGCCACTTGTCAACCCAAGTCTGAATGTTGTCCAGGTCTTGCTGCATATGGACACGGACTGCGTCAGTATCTGACGAGTCTCGAATGGTGCTGAACAGTGTGCAATCATCAGCGAACATCCCCACTTCTGACCTTATGATGGAGGGAAGGTCATTGATGAAACAGCTAAAGATGGTTGGGCCTAGGACACTGCCCTGAGGAACTCCTGCAGTGATGTCATGTGATTGAGATGAATGACCTCCAACAACCACAGCCAACTTCCTTTGTGCTAGGTATGATTCCAACCAATGGAGAGTTTTCCCCTTGAGTTCCATTGATACTGCCCGCCATATTGGGAACTTAGTAGGTCAGTTAGTGCCCAAAAAACTGTTTTTTCTAGGCCATTAAATCGAGGCCCGTCTGTCTGTTCAGGTGGGCATTAAAGATCCATTGGCACTATTCAAAGAACAGCAGGGGATTCACAAGAACACAAGATAATTCTGAATGAAGAAGGCCATTCCGCCTATCTGAGTTCATTTGTCAACCTACACTACACTCCTGTAGTGTCCAACTGTTCTTTAAATGATTCCAGGATTTGCATCTCCTTTGCTCTATCTGTAAGTCCATTCTATTCCATGTATTGATCCCAGTATCCTGGCCAACAATCCCCCTTAACTAACACCATCAGAAGAAGGTCATTCATCTTTACCACAAGTAGCTATCAAGGCATGTGCCATAACAGAATTTAAAGGAAATTGGACAACTATTTGAAAAGGAAGTATATAAAAAGTTGTGATGAAACGGTAGGGAACTAGTATGAGAGTAGACAACTTCAGTTGAAGAGTTAATACTGCACAGTCCTGATGGGCTCAATGGCCTACTTCTGTGCTGTAAATTCAATGATGCTATAATATCATCGCTGTTTGTGCGATCTTACTATGCACATTAATGGCTGCCTGTATTTGCCTTCAGAGCAACAAAGCAACTCATTGTATGTTAAGCACTTTGAGATATTTCTGAGATAAAGCGCTCTATAAATACATATTTTTCTGTTTTACTCTAATCCTGAAGGATAAAGACACCATATGCAACCTGTGGAGTTATGTTTAATTAATGTAATAGATTAGCTATCATACCCAGTATGGTGCTCACTTTTATCTGAACTGCAAATGTAAAAAATTGATACTTCTTACTCGTTTCATTTTATTCTGAGTCTACTTCTAACCTTCACAGCATTTTGCTAAAATATCACATTTAAGGAATTCCTGTTCAATATTAATTCCAATCCAGTAACAGTTACAGGTTACTCTACAGAAACTGCTGATAGCACGCAGTTGCTATCTTTCAGTAATAGTTACCACAATGGCTGATTTGCATCCCTGGCATTGCAGCTCGCTGTTCTCCATTGTCCTTTACATAGAATCATAGAATGATTACAGCACAGAAGGAGGCCATTCGGCCTGTCGAGCCCATGCCGGCTCCCTGCAAGAGCACTTCAACTAGTCTCACTCCCCTGCCCTTCCCCCGTAGCCCTGAAAATTTTTTCCCCTCAGGTACTTATCCAATTCCCTTTTGAAAGTCACGATTGAATCTGCCTCCACCACCCTTTCAGGCAGTGCATTCCAGATCCTAACCACTCGCTGCGTAAAAAGGTTTTTCCTCACGTCGCCTTTGGTTCTTCTGCCAATCTGTGTCCTCTGGTTCACGACCCTTCTGCCAATGGGAACAGTTTCTCTCTGAACTACTCTTATCTACTCCGACCAGACCCCTCATGATTTTGAACACCTCCATCAAATCTCCTCTCAACCTTCCCTGCTCTAAGGAGAACAGCCCCAGCTTCTCCAGTCTATCCACGGAACTGAAGTCCCTTATCCCTGGAATCATTCTCGTAAATCTTTTCTTCACCCTCTCTAAGGCCTTCACATCCTTCCTAATGTGCGGTGCCCAGAATTAGACACAATACTCCAGTTGAGGCCGAACCAGTGTTTTATAAAGGTTCATCATAACTGCCTTGCTTTTGTACTCTATGGGCTGGATTTTGTCATTGGGGGCGGGCTGGGGGCGTGTCAGGTGGTCGTCATGTCAGGATCCCAACTCCGCTGTAAAGTGGGACAAAAGTGTGATTTTGCCCGAATTGGGCAATTGATTTCCAGCGTGTGGAAACCCCTGGCCCAATGAGCCTTTTCATACAGAAAGTCACCTCCGATGACATCATCAATCCTGCTGGATTGCAGGCCTGTAAGCAGACTTGCTTCTTCTTCAGCCTTTCAACTTTGTGACCATTGTTCTGAGTGATTCCTTCTGCAAGTATGTCCAGCTCTAGACCAAAGTGTGCACCTAGATTTGATGAGGCTGCCCTCCAAGCTCTGGTGGAGGGAGCAACAGCAAACAAGGAGGTGCTCTTTCCTTCCTCAGGGAGGAAAAAGCCTCCACAACAGACTAAAGCTATGTGGCTTCAAGTGGCTCAGGAGCTCAATACTATTTCTATGTGCAGCAGAACCTGGCTGCAATGACGAAAGAGGTTAAACAACCTTCTCCGCACAGGAAACGTGAGTATTACATTCCCATCACCCTCAATCTGATCCCCATTGCCTCTCATCACCAGCACTCTGCTTTGTCAAACTCCTCCCGCACATCCAACTTCACCCTTACATCCCTGCACCCTTACCCATTCCCGCTCTTTCTATGTTCACATCCAACTTCACTCTTACCCATTCCCTTTCTCTCTATGTTCACATTCACTGAACTATTCGACTATGCAGCCCTCACACTACCTATCACTGTGATGCAATGCCAACAACTTACAACACACAGGGAGGGCCCTTGGTCTTGGCACCTCACTCCATCTTTGTCTCCTTCTAAGCATCTATGCTAAGGATTCTCTACACTCACTCCTTCATTCTCACTCAAACTCCACTTGTGTCCCTCATTGCAGGAAAAGAGAGCCCACAATAAGAGGAAAAGGGCGAGGACAGGAGGAGGGCCACCCTCAATAGCTCAGCTCACCAATGCAGAGGAGGTGGCCCTGGAGATCGTGGGAGTAGAGGATGATGCAGAAGTGGGGGATGGACAGACGGGCGCATCACAGCAAGCTGGTGACAGAATAGTTTTACATCGCTCTCAGTGATATTGCATGAGAGACTGATAATGATTCTGATGCTCTAACAGATTGACTTATGATCATTTGCACAATTCAATGTGCATGCAACCTTTATCTCACATCTCTAACTCGTTCCTTTACTCCCCCACAGGACCATCGAGAGCCCCCGCCCCCACTGTCCAGGAGGAGCAGCCTGAGCGTGAAGACTCCTCAGAGGAAGCTGCAACCTCTGAGGGCGCAACGTCAGCAGAATTCAGTGCACCCAGCACCAGCGCAGACAATCACACCTCGGTGGGACCTTCGCAAGATAGAGTAGTGTTGTCACCTGGTGTATCACAGATCACAAGTGTGCATCAGCAGATGGTGGAGACAGGGACAGCAGTGGAGAGTCCTCGTCGGAGGGCGCATGACTCTCCCAGCTCGGCTCCGCTGCATGTCGACCCTGTGCCTCCAGGTCCATCCAGAAGGAGAGTGGTGCTGGAACTCCAGGAACAGGTGCAGGAGTCTCTGGCAGGTTTTGTCTCCAGGATCGCTGCGAATGTGGAGCGAATGGAGGAGTCCATCGCAAACATGAGCAGAGCCTTTGTGGAGGCATTGGCACATGAACGCATCACCACGAAAGGATGGCAACCTCCGTGGAAAGGATGGCTACCTCCATGGTAAGGCTGGCTACCGTAGAGGAGAGGATGGCTACGGCCATGGAGGAGCTTAGTTGCCAGGGTATTGAAAACATGGTTATTGTTCAGAATAGACTGACATCTCTTGAGGAGTGATGGTCTGCAATTGAGCATAGAAACCAGACCTTCATGGATGTCTTCTGGAGTAGGACTTCCAGTGCAGAAACAGGTCCTCATGGCCCCCCTGAAGTGCAGCAAGGTGCTGTCAAGCCACTTGCTAGCTCTGAAGTGGGGCTGACCCATGAGAGGGATGTTGGTGGCAGAGAACAAGGAAGTGGGGGCTCCTCTCCAAGTGCTCACACGACCATGCCACTGCAAAGCCCTCGGTCAGAGCCCCACCAGAGTCCACGCCCAACTGAGATGGTTGTCTCAGCCCCTGCACAGCCATAGGAGCAGCAGACTGTTGCCGAGCTCTCACAGCCTCGCAACCTCAGAGGACGTCCGCCAAAGGTGTCGAGGCAGGAGCAGCAAGAAAGTGAGCAAGGGGCCTCCACATCTGCTAAAGCCACAGGGGAAGCACCACGTAGGAGCAAACGTAAGAGGAAGATAAAGCACAAGTAGTCAGAAGGGTGTTCTGTTGTGTTTATTTTTGTAAAACCATCCATGAATTGTGATAATAAACAATTTTGATGGGAAACTTTTGAAGTTGTGGCCTGTGTCATTTCGCTAATGGGACTTCCACATTGAGGCCTTAGGGCGACTTGCAATTGTCAGTATGGTGGTCAGAGTGATAGGAATCCGCAGGTTCTTGTCCATTGTCGATGCTGTGGTCAGAAGGTGCGAGGCAAAAGTGTTTGATTGTGCAGGCTTAGCATATCTGGCCAAGATGAGTGTGTCCCTTGCTTCCCGAGCAGCAATGTGCTCGCGTGCTGGTGCCACTAGTTGATGCGCCTCCGCAACCTGTTCATTGTTGTTGTCCTCCTCCTCATCATCATCATCTGAGGAGGCTATGCGATGAGCTACTTGGTCCTCAGGAATCTGCAAGCCACGACGCTGTGCCATGTTGTGAAGTGCACAGCAGACCACTACGATTCTGGAGACCCTGGCTGCTGAGTACTGCAGGGCTCCACCTGATCTATCAAGGCATCTGAATCGCATCTTCAGCAAGCCGATGGTTTGCTCGATTATGGATCTGGTGGAAATGTGGCTGGAGATGTAGTGCTCCTCAGCGTCGTTGGAAGGGCTTCTCAATGGCGTCATTAGCCATGTCTTCAGGGGATAGCCCTTGTCTCCAAGTAGCCATCTGAAAAGTTGGTCTGGTGGACTGAAGAGCTGAGGCACACTAGGCTGGCGCCGGATGAAGGAGTCATGGCAACTGCCAGGTACTTGGTGCAAAAATGCAAAATGTCCTTATTGTGGCCACACACCAGCTCTATGTTGAGGGAGTGGAAGCCCTTGCAGTTGACAAAAATAGCTGGATTGTGATGGGGTGCCATTAGGGCCACATGTGTGCAGTCATAGAATCATAGAATCATTGAAAGTTACAGCACAGAAGGAGGCCATTTCAGCCCATCGTGTCCGCGCCGGCCAACAAAGAGCTATCCAGCCTAATCCCACTTCCCAGCTCTTGGTCCATAGCCCTGCACGTTAGAGCATCCCAAGTGCACATCCAAGTACTTTTTAAATGTGGCTAGGGTTCCTGACTCTACCACCCTTTCAGGCAGTGAGTTCCAGACCCCCACAACCCTTTGGGTGAAGAAATTTCCACTCAAATCCCTTCTAAACCTTCCCCCTATTACTTTAAATCTGTGCCCCCTGGTTTTGACCCCTCTGCTAAGGGAAATAGGTCCTTTCTATCCACTTTATCTAGGCCCCTCATAATTTTATACACCTCACTAAGGTCTCCCCTCAGCCTCCTCTGTTCCAAGGAAAACAGACCCAGCCTATCCAGTCGTTCCTCCTAGCTAAGATTCTCTACTCCCGGCAACATCCTTGTAAATCTCCTCTGTACCCTCTCTAGTGCAATCACATCTTTCCTGTAATGTGGTGACCAGAACTGCACGCAGTACTCTAGCTGAGGCCTAACTAGTGTTTTATACAGTTGAAGCATAACCCGCCTGCTCTTGTATTCTATGCCACGGCTAATAAAGGGAAGCATTCCGTATGCCTTCTTAATCACTTTATCTACTTGGCCTGCTACCTTCAGGGATCTGTGGACATGCAGAAGTTCTGATGAAGGGTCCCAGACCTGAAACGTTAACTCTGTTTCTCTCTCCACGGATGCTGCCTGGCCTGCTGAGTATTTCCAACATTTTCTGTTGTTATTTCAGATTTCCAGCATCTGCAGTATTTTGCTATTGTAAAGATGTAGGGCTGGATTTTGCCAGCCCTGGGGAGGCGGGTTTGGAGGCGGGACTGCCGGGAAAATGGCCAATTTTGGGGGCGGGTGCCCAACCTGCCCCAACCCACCTCCATGCCATCTTGCCAGGAGGTGGATAGCCGACCCACGCCGGGTCCCGCCTCCTCGAGGCGGGAAGGGGATTAATGCCAATTAACTGCCTGTTAACAGGTAGTTAACAGGCAGTTTTTTGGCTAATTCTCATTTTGAGCCCTGAAGTGTGGGCTTCCCGATGGCTCCAAACCTCGCCAGGATCAGCGAGGTGAGCCGTCGGTCTGTGGGGGTCGGAGGGGCCGAGATGTCCGGTGTGCAGGTGAGCAATGGGTGCATGTGTGCAGAGGTAAGTGTGTGAGGTGTGTGTAAAGTGTTTTAATAAGTTTTACTTACCTTTACTTCTTCCTGCAGCCTTCCTCCCTTCAGGTCTCGGGAATCCCTCAGCTCACCAGCACAGAAAGCAGAATGGCCAATGAACTGTCAAAAGCTGCAGCCGTCTGCTTTCTGGTCAGGAAGGCTTTCTAATTGAGTCTTGAGTAAAGACACAACTTAGAAGACAGATTGTCAGTGTTTGCAGCTTCACAGAGGTGTCAAACTATGACATTTCATCTGTCAAAAACTCTTGACAGATGAAACGGCACTCGCTGACGTCACCTGTAACTGGCTTCCCTTAATTGGCCTGCTAAGCCACTGGGCGGCTTAACAAGGTCAATCAAGGGAAAATAGCGTGGGTTGGCCACAAGTCAATGGAGGCGGGACTAAAACCCAACAAGTGGGAGTCCTGTAGGATTCTCAAAATTCCCACATCTCCAAGTTGGGGACCCTGAAGGACAAGTTATTAGTAAGGGGACTTCATGGCAAAACCTGCAAGGTTAAAGCAGGACCCTGCAAACAGCATGTCAAGTTCAAACCTTAAAACCTGACATGCCTGGGCCTGTGGGAGACAGCTTTGATTTGTTATTTCGAACAGACAGCTAAAGGAGACGAGAACATGCATTCTTCCCTCTAGAACAAATCAACTCAGGAAATGACTTAATCTTGCACAAACCTAAAGCCATCAAGACTATGCATATATATATATACTAGCTGAAGTGCCCGGCGGTGCCGAGGGTCTTTTGAGGGCATGTTGTTGTTGGAAGAGAGAGAGAGAGCGTGACTGGGGGGGGGGGAGAGAGAGAGAGCGTGACTGGGCGGGGGGGGAGAGAGAGAGAGAGCGCGACTGGGGGGGGGTGAGAGAGAGAGAGCACTGGGGGGAAGAGAGAGAGCGACTGGGGGGGGAAGAGAGAGAGCGACTGGGGGGAAGAGAGAGAGCGACTGGGGGGGAAAGAGAGAGAGCGACTGCGGGGGGAAGAGAAAGAGCAACTGGGGGGAGAGAGAGAGCAACTGTGGGGGGAAGAGAGCGAGTGAACTGGGGGGGGAATAGAGCGAGCGACTGGGGGGAAAGAGAGCGAGCGACTGGGGGGAAGAGAGCGAGCGACTGGGGGGGAAGAGAGCGAGCGACTGGGGGGGAAGAGAGCGAGCGACTGGGGGGAGAGAGCGAGCGACTGGGGGGAAGAGAGCGAGCGACTGGGGGGGGAAGAGAGCGAGCAACTGGGGGGGAAGAGAGAGAGCGACTGGGGGGGAAGAGAGAGCGTGACGGGGGAAGAGAGATGGCGACTGGGGGAAGAGAGAGAGCGACTGGGGGAGAGAGAGCGACTGGGGGGAAGAGAGAGCGCGACTGGGGGGGAAGAGAGAGAGCGACTGGGGGGAAGAGAGAGAACGACTGGGGGGGAAGAGAGCGAGCGACTGGGGGGAAGAGGAGCGAGCGACTGGGGGGGAAGAGAGCGAGCGACTGGGGGGGAAGAGAGCGAGCGACTGGGGGGAAGGGAGTGAGCGACTGGGGG